>NW_028322097.1:915000-950000 GCF_057628025.1 Oncorhynchus mykiss
TCCTCTGCTCTCCTCCCCCCAGCCTCCTCCACCTTGTTCCCCAGTTCCCTGCGTCTCCTACCCCCAGCCTCCTCCACCTTGTTCCCCTGTTCCTCTGCTCTCCTCCCCCCAGCTTCCTCCACCTTGTTCCCCAGTTCCCAGCCTCTCCTACCCCCAGCCTCCTCCACCTTGTTCCCCAGTTCCCTGCTCTCCTCCCCCCAGCATCCCCCACCTTGTTCCACTGTTACTAGCCTCTCCTCCCCCCAGCCTCCTCCACCTTGTTCCCCAGTTCCCTGCTCTCCTCCCCCCAGCATCCCCCACCTTGTTCCCCAGTTCCCTGCCCCCCCAGCATCCCCCACCTTGTTCCACTGTTACTAGCCTCTCCTCCCCCCAGCCTCCTCCACCTTGTTCCCCAGTTCCCTGCCCCCCCAGCATCCCCCACCTTGTTACACTGTTACTAGCCTCTCCTCCCCCCAGCCTCCTCCACCTTGTTCCCCAGTTCCCTGCCTCTCCTACCCACAGCCTCCCCCACCTTGTTCCCCTGTTACCAGCCTCTCCTACCCCCAGCCTCCTCCACATTGTTCAGAGAGACAGAGAGAGAGACAGAGAGAGAGAGAGAGAGAGAGAGAGAGAGAGAGAGAGAGAGAGAGAGAGAGAGAGAGAGAGAGAGAGAGAGAGAGAGACAGAGACAGAGACAGAGACACAGAGAGAGAGATAGTGAGACAGAGAGAGAGAGAGGCAGTCATTTGGCGTCTCCACCCACTGACCAGACCACACCACTCCCTCTCTAGTCCCTTGGCTGTAAGGCTCTCCATCCCCATGGCGATTAGCTCCATCTGTGCTCCCACCAGCCAGACCAACCCAGCCCCAGTGGGACTGACACAGGAGCACCTCTCTCTCTCTCTCTCTCTCTCTCTCTCTCTGTCTCTCTCTCGCTCTCTTTCTCTCTCTCTCTGTCTCTCTCTCTCTCTCTCTCTCCACTCCTTCTCTCTCCCTCCTCACTCAATCTTCCTCGGATGATATGGCAGAAGGGTTTTCTGGGATCCTCATTCTGTGAGTTTGGCTGGAGATGTGACGTTCTCCGTGAGGCTTCCAGAGTCTCACGTTCACACTGCTGGAACACGTTTGGAAATCCGTCTAAACCCCCGTCTCTGACAAACACACGCTTAAAATGTTTCCAGGTCTCTGAAAGAGAATCTCCTCGTTCATTTACAGGAGCGTCCATAATGCAGGAGAAGCCTGCCATTCAAATCTGTTCCCCGTTGTAATCAGAGACTGCTGTTGTAGAACACATGACAATCCAGATGTAATTCCTCGGTAGCTGCAGCAGACTTGGATTGTCAGAGGAAGTGTAGTAATTGATTCACTCCGTGGTGTTGATGCCTTCATCTGGTTGGCTATTCAGTCAATGACACCAGGGCAGGGACATGTGATACCGCATGTCCTGGTGTGACAGGCTTTTTCTCAGAGCTGAATCTGTCTACCTTACCCTTTAACCATTTATCCCTTATCTCCTCTGTGTGTTGGTGTCTCTCCTCTGTGTTGGTGTCTCTCCTCTGTGTGTTGGTGTCTCTCCTCTGTGTGTTGGTGTTTCTCCTCTGTGTGTTGTTGTCTCTCCTCTCTGTGTTGGTGTCTCTCCTCTGTGTGTTGGTGTCTCTCCTCTGTGTGTTGGTGTCTCTCCTCTGTGTTTTGGTGTCTCTCCTCTGTGTGTTGTTGTCTCTCCTCTCTGTGTTGGTGTCTCTCCTCTGTGTGTTGGTGTCTCTCCTCTGTGTGTTGGTGTCTCTCCTCTGTGTGTTGGTGTCTCTCCTCTGTTTGTTGTTGTCTCTCCTCTCTGTGTTGGTGTCTCTCCTCTGTGTGTTGGTGTCTCTCCTCTGTGTGTTGGTGTCTCTCCTCTGTGTTGGTGTCTCTCCTCTGTGTGTTGGTGTCTCTCCTCTGTGTGTTGGTGTCTCTCCTCTGTGTTGGTGTCTCTCCTCTGTGTGTTGGTGTCTCTCCACTGTGTTGGTGTCTCTCCTCTGTGTTGGTGTCTCTCCTCTGTGTATTGGTGTCTCTAACTCTGTGTGTTGGTGTCTCTCCTCTGTGTTGGTGTTTCTCCTCTCTGTGTGTTGGTGTCTCTCCTCTGTGTGTTGGTGTTTCCCCTCTGTGTGTTGGTGTCTCTCCTCTGTGTGTTGGTGTCTCTCCTCTGTGTGTTGGTGTTTCTCCTCTCTGTGTGTTGGTGTCTCTCCTCTGTGTGTTGGTGTTTCCCCTCTGTGTGTTGGTGTCTCTCCTCTGTGTGTTGGTGTCTCTCCTCTGTGTGTTGGTGTCTCTCCTCTGTGTGTTGGTGTTTCTCCTCTCTGTGTGTTGGTGTCTCTCCTCTGTGTGTTGGTGTTTCCCCTCTGTGTGTTGGTGTCTCATATCTCATATAGACCACCTATTCCATATTACACAGACCTCCTATTCCATGTTACACTGACCTCCTATTCCATATTACACAGACCTCCTATTGCATATTACACAGACCTCCTATTCTATATTACACAGACCTCCTATTCCATATTACACAGACCTCCTATTCTTTATTACACAGACCTCCTATTCCATATTACACAGACCTCCTATTCTATATTACACAGACCTCCTATTCCATATTACACAGACCTCCTATTCCATATTACACAGACCTCCTATTCCATATTACACAGACCTCCTATTCTATATTACACAGACCTCCTATTCCATATTACACAGACCTCCTATTCTATATTACACAGACCTCCTATTCCATATTACACAGACCTCCTATTCCACAGACCTCCTATTCCTACTCCTATTGTGTGTGTGTGTGTGTGTGTGTGTGACGAGTGTTCTTGTGAGGACCAGAAGTCCCCACAACAATAGTAAACAAACTAAAAGTTGACCAGATGGGGACATTTTGTTTGACCCCACAAGGTCAAATTATTTTTCTAGGGGTTTAGGGTTAAGGTCAGAATTAGTGTAAGGGTTAGGAGCTAGGGTTAGGAGCTAGGGTTAGGGTTAGGACCTAGGGTCATAGGGTTAGGGTTAGGAACTAGGGTTAGGAGCTGGGGTTAGGAGCTAGGGTTAGGAGCTAGGGTTAGGAGCTAGAGTTAGGAGCTAGGGTTATAGGGTTAGGGTTAGGACCTAGGGTCATAGGGTTAGGGTTAGGACCTAGGGTTAGGAGCTAGGGTTAGGAGCTAGGATTAGGAGCTAGGGTTAGGAGCTAGGGTTATAGGGTTAGGGTTAGGACCTAGTGTCATAGGGTTAGGGTTAGGACCTAGGGTTAGGAGCTAGGGTTAGGAGCTGGGGTTAGGAGCTAGGGTTAGGAGCTGGGGTTAGGAGCTAGGGTTATGAGCTAGGGTTATGAGCTAGGGTTAGGAGCTAGAGTTAGGAGCTAGGGTTATGAGCTAGGGTTAGGACTTAGGGTTGGGAGCTAGGGTTAGGAGCTGGGTTAGGAGCTAGGGTTAGGAGCTAGGGTTAGGAGCTAGGGTTAGGAGCTAGGGTTATAGGGTTAGGGTTAGGACCTAGGGTCATAGGGTTAGGGTTAGGACCTAGGGTTAGGAGCTAGGGTTATGAGCTGGGGTTAGGAGCTAGGGTTAGGAGCTAGGGTTAGGAGATATGTTTAGGAGCTAGGGTTAGGTTTAAGGTTAGGGTTAGGGTCAGCTGATCATCAGCTGATATCTCAAAGTGTTCTACAGAAACCCAGTCTAAATCCCCAAACAGTAAGCAATGCAGGTGTAGAAGCACGGTGGCTAGGAAAAACTCCCTAGAAAGGCCAAAACCTAGGAAGAAACCTAGAGAGGAACCAGGCTCTGAGGGGTGGCCAGTCCTATTCTGGCTGTACTGGGTGGAGAGGAACCAGGCTCTGAGGGGTGGCCAGTCCTCTTCGGGTAGAGAGGAACCAGGCTATGAGGGGTGGCCAGTCCTCTTCGGGTAGAGAGGAACCAGGCTATGAGGGGTGGCCAGTCCTCTTCGGGTAGAGAGGAACCAGGCTATGAGGGGTGACCAGTCCTCTTCTGTCTGTACCAGGTAGCAAGGAACCAGGCTATGAGGGGTGGCCAGTCCTCTTCTGGCTGTACTGGGTGGAGATTATAACTGAACATGGCCAAGAAGTTCAAATGTTCATAGATGCCCAGCAGGGTCAAATAATAATAAGCACAGTGGTTGTCGAGGGTGCAGCAAGTCCGCACCTCAGGAGTAAATGTCAGTTGGCTTTTCATAGCCGATCATTCATAGTATCTCTACCACTCCTGCTGTCTCTAGAGAGTTGAAAACAGCAGGTCTGGGACAGGTAGCACGTCCGGTGAAACAGGTCAGGGCTCCATAGCCGATCATTCATAGTATCTCTACCACTCCTGCTGTCTCTAGAGAGTTGAAAACAGCAGGTCTGGGACAGGTAGCACGTCCGGTGAACAGGTCAGGATTCCATAGCAGCAGGCAGAACAGTTGAAACTGGAGCAGCAGCACGGCCAGGTGGACTGGGGACAGCAAGGAGTCATCAGGCCAGGTAGTCCTGAGGCATGGTCCTAGGGCTCAGGTCCTCCGAGAGAGAGAGAGAGATCTGTGACCTGTTGCCACAAGAAAAGGGCAACCAGTGAAGATCAAACACCATTGTGTGATTATTTATTTATTTTCCCTTGTGTACTATTTGTACATTGTTACAACACTGTATCTATATATATATAATTTGACATTTGCAATGTCTTTAGTGTTTTGAAACTTCTGTATGTGTAATGTTTACTGTTAATTTGTATTGTTTATTTCACTTTCGTATATTATCTACCTCACTTGCTTTGGCAATGTTAACACGTTTCCCATGCCAAAAAAGCCCCTTGAATTGAATTGGATTGAATTGAGAGAGAGAGAGCGAGAGAGAGAGAGAGAGAGAGAGAGAGAGAGAGAGGGAGAGAGAGAGAAAGAAAGTGTGAGAGAGAGAGAGAGAGAGAGGGAGAGAGAGAGAGAGAGAGAGAGGGAGAGAGAGAGAAAGAAAGTGAGAGAGAGAGAGAGAGAGAGAGAGACAGAAAGAAAGAAAGAGAGAATTAGAGAGAGCATACTTAAATTCACACAGGACACCGGATAAGACAGGAGAAATACTCCAGATATAACAAACTGACCCTAGCCCCCTGACACATAAACTACTGCAGCATAAATACTGGAGGCTGAGACAGGAGGGGTCAGGAGACACTGTGGCCCCGTTCGACGATACCCCCGGACAGGGCCAAACAGGCATCCTGAGATGGTAAGTTGGTAAAGGTAAGATTGTGGGTTAAGGTTAGGGTCAGCTTTGGGGTTAGGGGTTAAGGAAAATAGGATTTTGAAAGGGAATGAATTGTGTCTCACAAGTTTAGCTGTACAAGACTGTGTGTGTGTGTGTGTGTGTGTGTGTGTGTGTGTGTGTGTGTGTGTGTGTGTGTGTGTGTGTGTGTGTGTGTGTGTGTGTGCAACAGCTCTGCTCATTTTCCTGTTAAACCCTCCAGGCTCTACAAGCCGAGGAGATTTCTACACCATCGCTGCTCTGCGTGTCAACTCCTCAAATGTTCTTGATTGAGGATTAAACTTTCTTTGTACGACGGGGTCATCTTGTTTCATTTCCCATCGCTGTAATCTATTAGTTTTTTTGGGGGGGGGACCGGGGATGTTTTTTTGGGGGGACCGGGGATGGGTTTTTTGGGGGGACCGGGGATGGGTTTTTTGGGGGGACATGCCGAAACGCTGTTGTGCTGAATGACTGAATATGGCTGACGATTAAAAGGTCACTGTCATCAATTCCGGTTAAGGGAGAGGATGGCGAACGGAGGACGGTGGACGGCAGCGGGACATTCTGGTTAAAGAGGAAGAGTCTGCAGGAGAAGATGTAGGTCATTGGAGATTAAGATAAATGGTCGTCTCACACAGAGAGTCAGTCCTCCTCCCTCGTCTACCCAGGTCCACAACCCCCCCCCCCCCCCCCCCCCCCTCAGTCCTCCTCCTTCGTCGTCTACCCAGCCCCCCCCCCCCCCCCTCGGTCCCAGTCCAGACCATGATTACCATGATTGCCCTAAATACACACCACGCATAAACACACACACACACACACCGCATAAACACACACACACCCAGCATACACACACACACACCGCATAAACACACACACACACATACACACACACACACACACCACATAAACACACACACACCACATTAACACACACAGCGCATAAACACACACACACCGCTTACACACACACACTGCATAAACACACACACACCGCATAAACACACACACACACCACATACACACACAAACACGCAAACCACATAAACACACAAACACACACGACATAAACACACACACACACACACAACATAAACACACACACACACCACACACACACACAAACAGCCAGCCTGTTTACAGTTGTGATGTTGCATGTTAATGTAGTTATAACCAGGTCTTAGGTGTTTGTTTTGTCTCTCCGTCTCTCTGTCTCTCTTCGTCTCTCCGTCTCTAGGTCTCTCTGTCTCTCTGTAGTTATAACCAGGTCTCAGGTGTCTGTTCTATCTAAACCTGAACACTGTCTCTCCATCTCTCCGTCTCTCCATCTCTCATTTCAGACGGGCAGAGAAACGTCTCTCCGTCTCTCCATCTCTGTCTTTTGTTTTAGACGGGCAGAGAAACGTCTCTCCGTCTCTGAGATCTCTTGTTTTAGACGGGCAGTGAAACATCTCTCCGTATCTCCATCTCTGTCTCTTGTTTTAGACGGGCAGTGAAACATCTCTCCGTCTCTCCATCTCTGTCTCTTGTTTTAGACGGGCAGTGAAACATCTCTCCGTATCTCCATCTCTGTCTCTTGTTTTAGACGGGCAGTGAAACATCTCTCCGTCTCTCCATCTCTGTCTCTTGTTTTAGACGGGCAGTGAAACGTCTCTCCGTATCTCCATCTCTGTCTCTTGTTTTAGACGGGCAGAGAAACGTCTCTCCATCTCTTGGCAGTTAGTCTCACCTGAGGGAACAAAACGTAGATGTTTCCTTTTTAATCCATTTCTCCAACTTAATCAGTCAATCACTGTATTGATCATCAACGTGTGAAACGTTAGTGACAGAATGCAAACGGTTTTCAAGTCTACTCAACACTAGCTTTACGACCTGAACCTAGTGTGTGTGTGTGTGAGGACTGTTGGTGTGTGTGTGTGTGTGTGTGTAGAAGAGGACTAGAAAAACAGGCTCCATAGAGACCTATTAAAAACATAAAAACATGAATCTCTCTGTTTCCCCTCTCAGGGCAGAGTCCAGCAGCAGGGATGAAGGTCGAGGAGGATCAGGGGCTGTTGGCAATGACTCCTTGGTGCCTGATTGGCCCCTCCGGGGGTTAATTGATTAACCAATAAAGGACAAGCGAGGGCAGTGGCATTGAACACAAAACAAACACCCTCTTTTCTTTCTCTGTTCTTCAGGGAACTTTGATCTCTCCTCTCAGCTCCAGGTAATGACGTGACTTCACTAGTTCTGAGGCAGAGATATCGTCCGTCTGGGATTGACTCGTTTCATTTCCCATCGCTGTAATTTATTCGTTTTTTTTGTGGGGACCGGGGATGTTTTTTTGGGGGGGACCGGGGATGTTTTTTTGGGGGGGATATGCCGAAACGCTGTTGTGCTGAATGACTGAATATGGCTGACGATTAAAAGGTCACTGTCATCAATTCTGGTTAAGGGAGAGGATGGCGAACGGAGGACGGTGGAATGCAGCGGGACATTCTGGTTGAAGAGGGTCTGCAGGAGAAGATGTAGGTCATTGGAGATTAAGATAAATGGTCGTCTCACACAGAGAGTGTCAGTCCTCCTCCCTCGTCTACCCAGCTCCATAACCCCCCCCCCCCCCGCCCCCCCCCCCCCCCCCCCCCCCCCCCCTCAGGCCCAGACCAGGTAATGACGTGACTTCACTAGTTCTGAGGCAGAGATATCGTTCGTCTGGGACTACTACTCGTTCTATTTCCTCTCAGACCAATGACGTTACACTTTTTTTTACAACGGGTGGGTCTAATCCTGAATGCTGATTGGTTAAAAGTGCATGCCACCTGATGTCTGTTCTACAAGTTACTCCCGGCTAAATCTATGACGTTGAAATGCCAGTTTACTCCGTTCCATCTGACTGCTCAATCCACTGTCTCATCAGCCCAGCCGGGCAATTTATAAACTTGATTTCCACTATAAAAAAGCATCTAGACATTATCTCACATGTCTTTTAGACGAACATTTCATTTTCAACAGCGGAGATTTATATAAACCTTCCTGTCTGTCTCTCTGACATTTGCAACATTGTTTCAATATTCAATCTCCAGCTGTCCCGTAGTAATGAGCATGTCTGGAGTCTGGAGGCGGGACGAGAGAGATACAGTCATGCAGCTTTTCTCAGCCAATCAAAATCATGAATCAGCAACAATTTTTATGGATATAAAAAAACATTTATATCGACAGAAGACAGGTCAAATGAAACAAAGTTCAGTGTGAAGTGATTGTGTTAGCTGTGTTGTTTGCTTGCTCCTCTGAACAACAGTGTCCAGCTTCAGTGTGAAGTGATTGTGTAAGCTGTGTTGTTGGCTTGCTCCTCTGAACAACAGTGTCCTGCTTCAGTGTGAAGTGATTGTGTTAGCTGTGTTGTTGGCTAGCTCCTCTGAACAACAGTGTCCAGCTTCAGTTTGAAGTGACTGTGTTAGCTGTGGTGTTGGCTAGCTCCTCTGAACAACAGTGTCCTGCTTCAGTGTGAAGTGATTGTGTTAGCTGTGTTGTTGGCTAGCTCCTCTGAACAACAGTGTCCAGCTTCAGTGTGAAGTGATTGTGTAAGCTGTGTTATTGGCTAGCTCCTCTGAACAACAGTGTCCTGCTTCAGTGTGAAGTGATTGTGTTAGCTGTGTTGTTGGCCTGCTCCTCTGAACAACAGTGTCCAGCTTCAGTGTGAAGTGATTGTGTAAGCTGTGTTGTTGGCCTGCTCCTCTGAACAACAGTGTCCTGCTTCAGTGTGAAGTGATTGTGTTAGCTGTGTTGTTGGCCTGCTCCTCTGAACAACAGTGTCCTGAAGAGAGAGTTAATTTTCCATGCCAGGTGAAATCACACCTCATTAGCTCATTGTTATGGATCCAAATAAATGTCACTAGAAAACAATTTTAGAAAACAGCTTAAACAAATGCAACTACTTGGTTGATATTCTGACATTTTCTGACATAGCCGTAGTTGGCTAAGCTAGCAAGCAAGGGATAAGAACGTTGCCAGCAGGTATGGCAATAGAACATTTAGAACCAACGACTGGGTCGAGTCCATAGATACAGAACAACAAGACTGAACGACTGGGTCGAGTCCATAGATACAGAAGAACAAGACTGAACGACTGGGTCGGGTCCATAGATACAGAACAAAAAGACTGAACGACTGGGTCACGTCTATAGATACAGAACAAACAGACTGAACGACTGGGTCACGTCTATAGATACAGAACAACAAGACTGAACGACTGGGTCGAGTCCATAGATACAGAACAAACAGACTGAACGACTGGGTGGAGTCCAAAGATACAGAACAACAAGACTGAACGACTGGGTCGCGTCCATAGATACAGAACAAACAGACTGAACGACTGGGTCGCGTCCATAGATACAGAACAAAAAGACTGAACGACTGGGTCGGGTCTATAGATACAGAACAACAAGACTGAACGACTGGGTCGGGTCCATAGATACAGAACAACAAGACTGAACGACTGGGTCGGGTCCATAGATACAGAACAACAAGACTGAATGACTGGGTCACGTCCATAGATACAGAACAAACAGACTGAACGACTGGGTCGGGTCTATAGATACAGAACAACAAGACTGAACGACTGGGTCGGGTCCATAGATACAGAACAACAAGACTGAACGACTGGGTCGGGTCCATAGATACAGAACAAACAGACTGAACGACTGGGTCGAGTCCATAGATACAGAACAACAAGACTGAACGACTGGGTCAGGTCCATAGATACAGAACAAACAGACTGAACGACTGGGTCGAGTCCACAGATACAGAACAAAAAGACTGAACGACTGGGTTGCGTCCATAGATACAGAACAACAAGACTGAACGACTGGGTCAGGTCCATAGATACAGAACAACAAGACTGAACGACTGGGTCACCATAGATACAGAACAACAAGACTGAACGACTGGGTCGAGTCCATAGATACAGAACAAAAAGACTGAACGACTGGGTCACCATAGATACAGAACAACAAGACTGAACGACTGGGTCAGGTCCATAGATACAGAACAAAAAGACTGAACGACTGGGTCGGGTCCATAGATACAGAACAAAAAGACTGAACGACTGGGTCGCCATAGATACAGAACAAAAAGACTGAACGACTGGGTCACCATAGATACAGAACAACAAGACTGAACGACTGGGTCGAGTCCATAGATACAGAACAAAAAGACTGAACGACTGGTTCGCTTCTCTATCAACCCTAGATTTGTGTCTAGACAATATATTTTGGAAGGACGAATAGTATGAATAAATTAACCAAAACAAAGGTTTGGTCTCGGGCCTAACTAAACTGTACCAATATATCGAACAAACACCAGCTTATTTGGGCATTATCACTTAATTAGAAACAAACTCATCTGAGATGACTACGTCATATAATAACTTTTAAAACCAAATCACCATGGAGATGTTATTAACTATAATAAGAGTGATGACAGTAAATCACCATGGAGATGTTATTAACTATAATAAGAGTGATGACAGTAAATCACCATGGAGATGTACTTAACTACAATAGGAGTGATGAAACCAAATTACCATGGAGATGTTATTAACTATAATAGGAGTGATGAAACTAAATCACCATGGAGATGTTATTAACTATAATAGGAGTGATGTAACTAAATCACCATGGAGATGTTATTAACTATAATAGGAGTGATGAAACTAAATCCCCATGGAGATGTTATTAACTATAATAGGAGTGATGAAACTAAATCACCATGGAGATGTTATTAACTATAATAGGAGTGATGAAACTAAATCACCATGGAGATGTTATTAACTATAATAGGAGTGATGAAACTAAATCCCCATGGAGATGTTATTAACTATAATAGGAGTGATGAAACTAAATCACCATGGAAATGTTATTAACTATAATAGGAGTGTTGAAACTAAATCACCATGGAGATGTTATTAACTATAATAGGAGTGATGAAACTAAATCACCATGGAGATGTTATTAACTATAATAGGAGTGATGAAACTAAATCCCCATGGAGATGTTATTAACTATAATAGGAGTGATGAAACTAAATCACCATGGAGATGTTATTAACTATAATAGGAGTGATGAAACTAAATCACCATGGAGATGTTAACTATAATAGGAGTGATGAAACTAAATCACCATGGAGATGTTATTAACTATAATAGGAGTGATGAAACTAAATCACCATGGAGATGCTATTAACTATAATAGGAGTGTTGAAACTAAATCACCATGGAGATGTTATTAACTATAATAGGAGTGATGAAACTAAATCACCATGGAGATGCTATTAACTATAATAGGAGTGTTGAAACTAAATCACCATGGAGATGTTATTAACTATAATAGGAGTGATGAAACTAAATCACCATGGAGATGTTATTAACTATAATAGGAGTGATGAAACTAAATCACCATGGAGATGTTATTAACTATAATAGGAGTGATGAAACTAAATCACCATGGAGATGTTATTAACTAT
This sequence comes from Oncorhynchus mykiss, assembly GCF_057628025.1. NCBI lineage: Eukaryota > Metazoa > Chordata > Actinopteri > Salmoniformes > Salmonidae > Oncorhynchus > Oncorhynchus mykiss. The sequence continues at coordinate 926,726 of NW_028322097.1, forward strand.
AATAGGAGTGATGAAACTAAATCACCATGGAGATGTTATTAACTATAATAGGAGTGATGAAACTAAATCACCATGGAGATGTTATTTACTGTGTGTGTGTTCGTTCTTGTTAGTCCTCGTTCTTCAGTGTGTGTGTGTTCGTTCTGGCGTGTCCTTGTTCTTCAGTTTGTGTGTTCGTGTCTGTTCGTTCTAGTGTGTCCACGTTCTCCAGCGTGTGTGTGTGTGTGTGTGTGTTCATTCTGGTGTGTCCGCGTTCTTCAGCGTGTGTGTGTGTGTGTGTGTTCATTCTGGTGTGTCCGCGTTCTTCAGCGTGTGTACGTGTGTTTGCTTGGCCCAATGTAAATCTGACACAAATCCCTAGGTAAACACAGCTTAGGCTCTGAGTGTCTGTCTCTGCTGGGAGTTATCTGTGCCTTAAGTGCAGACAAACTCACAACAGACAAACACACCTTTGGAAAGTTTCTCATGTTAACAAGCACTAACTCTGCTTAACTCTGACTGAGGAGAGACGAAGCTGGGGTGTTGTTGTAGCAGATGGAGGGGGGGGGGTGGGGGGGGGGAGAAGGAACAGAGAGGGATAAAGAGGGGGAAGACAAAGGTATGGTGGGGACGAGGAAGAGGAGGAGGAGGAAGATGTGCGAGAGGTGGGAGTGAGGAGGAGGAAGAGGAGGAGGAGGAAGATGTGAGAGAGGAGGGAGTGAGGAGGAGGAAGAGGACGAGGAGGAAGATGTGAGAGAGGAGGGAGTGAGGAAGAGGAGGATGAGGAGGAGTAGGAAGAGGAGGAAGAGGAAGAGGAGGAGGATGTGAGAGAGGAGGGAGTGAGATGGAAACATTGTGTGTGTGTGTGTGTGTGTGTGTGTGTGTGTGTGTGAGTCTTTCTCCTTGAGAACAGATATACACGTTCTCTTCCTCCAAGAGAGAGAGAGAGAGATAGAGGGAGGGAGAGCCTCCCCCTTCCCACAGGAGACCAGATTCACCTCTCCTCTTCCTCTGAGACTCTGTAGAGGGAAGCCTTCCTGGCCTTTTAAACTAACTGGCCCATAAATATTTAAGACAGGACATGCAGAAAGTTCCCTAGTTATTCAACATTGTATGCATCCCAAATGACACCCTATTCCCTGTATAGCGCAGTACGTTTTACAGTCTGGTCTAAAGTAGTGCACCATAAACGGAATAGGGTGTCATTTGGTACGTCATATTTTTCAGAGGATCTAGAAGCTACTCAAACAGCTGTGATGGACCGGGATTCGGGACAGGGCAGAAGAGTGGAGGAATTGGGAGAATTTAAAGCAAGAAGGAGATTGTTGGAGGCAATTTGCTGTTAGTCTGCTGTGTAACGGGCAGGGAACCATTTTGATATGAGTCTGCTGTGTTTATTTAATTTAATTTTTTATTTCACCTGGTTGGCAAGTAGAGATCAAGTTCTCATTTATAATTGTGACCCTGACCAAGATAAAGCAAATCAGTTCGACACATAAAACAACACAGAGTTACACATGGAGTAAACAAAACATACAGTCAATAATACAGTAGAAACAAGTCTAGATACGATGTGAGCAAATAAGGGAGGTAAAGGCAAAAAAAAGGCCATGGTGGCGAAGTAAATACGATATAGCAAATAAAACACTGGAATGGTAGATTGGCAGTAGAAGAATGTGCAAAGTAGAAATAAAAATAATGGGGTGCAAAGGAGCTAAATAAATAAATAAATACAGTAGGGGAAGAGGTAGTTGTTTGGGCTAAATTATAGATGGGCTATGTACAGGTGCAGTAATCTGTGAGCTGCTCTGACAGCTGGTGTAATAGACAAACCATCCAGTTTGATCTGGGTCTGCTGTGTAATAGACAGAACAGTTTGATCTGGGTCTGCTGTGTAATAGACAGAACAGTTTGATCTGGGTCTGTTGTGTAATAGACAGAACAGTTTGATCTGGGTCTGCTGTGTAATAGACAGAACAGTTTGATCTGGGTCTGCTGTGTAATAGACAAACCATCCAGTCTGATCTGGGTCTGCTGTGTAATAGACAGAACAGTTTGATCTGGGTCTGCTGTGTAATAGACAAACCATCCAGTCTGATCTGGGTCTGCTGTGTAATAGACAGAACAGTTTGATCTGGGTCTGCTGTGTAATAGACAAACCATCCAGTCTAATCTGGGTCTGCTGTGTAATAGACAAACCATCCAGTCTGATCTGGGTCTGCTGTGTAATAGACAGAACAGTCTCATCTGGGTCTGCTGTGTAATAGACAGAACAGTCTCATCTGGGTCTGTTGTGTAATAGACAGAACAGTTTGATCTGGGTCTGCTGTGTAATAGACAGAACAGTCTCATCTGGGTCTGCTGTGTAATAGACAGAACAGTTTGATCTGGGTCTGCTGTGTAATAGACAGAACAGTTTGATCTGGGTCTGCTGTGTAATAGACAGAACAGTTTGATCTGGGTCTGCTGTGTAATAGACAGAACAGTTTGATCTGGGTCTGCTGTGTAATAGACAGAACAGTTTGATCTGGGTCTGCTGTGTAATAGACAGAACAGTCTCATCTGGGTCTGCTGTGTAATAGACAGAACAGTTTGATCTGGGTCTGCTGTGTAATAGACAGAACAGTTTGATCTGGGTCTGCTGTGTAATAGACAGAACAGTTTGATCTGGGTCTGCTGTGTAATAGACAGAACAGTCTCATCTGGGTCTGCTGTGTAATAGACAGAACAGTTTGATCTGGGTCTGCTGTGTAATAGACAGAACAGTTTGATCTGGGTCTGCTGTGTAATAGACAGAACAGTTTGATCTGGGTCTGCTGTGTAATAGACAGAACAGTCTCATCTGGGTCTGCTGTGTAATAGACAGAACAGTTTGATCTGGGTCTGCTGTGTAATAGACAGAACAGTCTCATCTGGGTCTGTTGTGTAATAGACAGAACAGATTGATCTGGGTCTACTGTGTAATAGACAGAACAGTCTCATCTGGGTCTGCTGTGTAATAGACAGAACAGATTGATCTGGGTCTACTGTGTAATAGACAGAACAGTTTGATCTGGGTCTGCTGTGTAATAGACAGAACAGTTTGATCTGGGTCTGTTGTGTAATAGACAGAACAGTCTCATCTGGGTCTGCTGTGTAATAGACAGAACAGTTTGATCTGGGTCTGCTGTGTAATAGACATAACAGTTTGATCTGGGTCTGCTGTGTAATAGACATAACAGTTTGATCTGGGTCTGCTTTGTAATAGACAGAACAGTTTGAAAAGAAAGGAGTAAGCATCCCAGGGGGTGTCCTGTACTAGGTGTCCTGTCTGGGGGGTGTCCTGTCCAGGAGGTGTCCTGTCCGGGGGGTGTCCTGTCCAGGGGGTGTCCTGTCCAGGAGGTGTCCTGTCCTGGGGGTGTCCTGTCCAGGGGGTGTCCTGTCCAGGGGGTGTCCTGGTACATCAAGATGTCTCACTACGTAAACAGGAGATAGACTAGTGTCCTGTCCAGGGGGTGTCCTGTACATCAAGATGTCTCAGTACAGAGACAGGAGATAGACTAGTGTCCTGTCCAGGGGGTGTCCTGTACATCAAGATGTCTCAGTACAGAAACAGGAGATAGACTAGTGTCCTGTCCAGAGGGTGTCCTGTACATCAATATGTCTCACTACGGAAACAGGAGATAGACTAGTGTCCAGGCCAGGGGGTGTCCTTTCCAGGGGGTGTCCTGTCCAGGGGGTGTCCTCTACATCAAGATGTCTCACTACGGAAACAGGAGATAGACTAGTGTCCTGTCCAGGGGGTGTCCTGTACATCAAGATGTCTCACTATGGAAACAGGAGATAGACTAGTGTCCTTTCCAGGGGGTGTCCTGTCCAGTGAGTGTCCTGTCCAGGGGGTGTCATGTCCAGGGAGTGTCCTGTCCAGGGGGTGTACTGTACATCAAGATGTCTCACTACATAAACAGGAGATAAACTAGTGTCCTGTCCAGGGGGTGTCCTGGTACATCAAGCTGTCTCACTACAGAAACAGGAGATAGACTAGTGTCCTGTCCAGGGGGTGTCCTGGTACATCAAGCTGTCTCACTACAGAAACAGGAGATAGACTAGTGTCCTGTCCAGGGGGTGTACTGTACATCCAGTTGTCTCAGTACAGAAACAGGAGATAGACTAGTGTCCTGTCCAGGGGGTGTCCTGGTACATCAAGCTGTCTCACTACAGAAACAGGAGATAAACTAGTGTCCTGTCCAGGGGGTGTCCTGTACATCAAGATGTCTCACTACGGAAACAGGAGATAGACTAGTGTCCTGTCCAGTGGGTGTCCTGTACATCAAGCTGTCTCACTACAGAAACAGGAGATAGACTAGTGTCCTGTCCAGGGGGTGTCCTGTACATCAAGCTGTCTCACTACGGAAACAGGAGATAGACTAGTGTCCTGTCCTGGTACATCAAGCTGTCTCACTACAGAAACAGGCTCCTGTCCTATTGGCCGTTCTGGCTCGGACAAGGCTGCTTACTTTATTTTAGTCGTCTATGTACAGTTACAGGAAGGACAATTGTGAAATGTACCAATACAGACAAAGACTAGTTACAGGAAGGACATTGTAGCCTGTACCGGAGAAGGCAAGAGACTAACATGCATAGGAGACAAAAGTCTGTCTGCCAGCCTGCCACACAGGATCAGTGTGACACACAGCACCAAATGGAGTCCAGGATTAGACTGTCTCACAGGGTGACATCTATCACTCAGCAGTCAACAAGGCAGGACAGGGCAGCCAATGAAAAGTGGCAACTTTCCAAAGAGAACTTTCCAAGAGGTTCTTAGAGTTCACTCTGTGCATTCCAAATAGAATTCTATTCCCTCTACAGTCGTGTACTTCTGTTACCTGTGTCCTATGGGAGATAGGGTGTCATTTGAGACGGAGCCACTAGCAACAGTATCTTCAGACATTCTGAACAACATTCTCTGTAATATTTAAAAGTGGAAGAACAATTCTATCATCTTTTTTAACTAAAAAAATGGAAAATAAAACAAAAAAATATATTGATTTGATAAGCAATCAACCCGCTGAGTGAATACATGTTAGAATCACCGTTGGCAGCTGTGAGTGTTTCTGGGTAATTCTCTAAGAGCGATTACAGCTGTGAGTGTTTCTGGGTAATTCTCTAAGAGCGATTACAGCTGTGAGTGTTTCTGGGTAATTCTCTAAGAGCGATTACAGCTGTGAGTGTTTCTGGGTAATTATCTAAGAGCGATTACAGCTGTGAGTGTTTCTGGGTAATTCTCTAAGAGCGATTACAGCTGTGAGTGTTTCTGGGTAATTCTCTAAGAGCGATTACAGCTGTGAGTGTTTCTGGGTAATTCTCTAAGAGCGATTACAGCTGTGAGTGTTTCTGGGTAATTCTCTAAGAGCGATTACAGCTGTGAGTGTTTCTGGGTAATTCTCTAAGAGCGATTACAGCTGTGAGTGTTTCTGGGTAATTCTCTAAGAGCGATTACAGCTGTGAGTGTTTCTGGGTAATTCTCTAAGAGCGATTACAGCTGTGAGTGTTTCTGGGTAATTATCTAAGAGCGATTACAGCTGTGAGTGTTTCTGGGTAATTATCTAAGAGCGATTACAGCTGTGAGTGTTTCTGGGTAATTCTCTAAGAGCGATTACAGCTGTGAGTGTTTCTGGGTAATTCTCTAAGAGCGATTACAGCTGTGAGTGTTTCTGGGTAATTCTCTAAGAGCGATTACAGCTGTGAGTGTTTCTGGGTAATTATCTAAGAGCGATTACAGCTGTGAGTGTTTCTGGGTAATTCTCTAAGAGCGATTACAGCTGTGAGTGTTTCTGGGTAATTCTCTAAGAGCGATTACAGCTGTGAGTGTTTCTGGGTAATTCTCTAAGAGCGATTACAGCTGTGAGTGTTTCTGGGTAATTCTCTAAGAGCGATTACAGCTGTGAGTGTTTCTGGGTAATTCTCTAAGAGCGATTACAGCTGTGAGTGTTTCTGGGTAATTCTCTAAGAGCGATTACAGCTGTGAGTGTTTCTGGGTAATTCTCTAAGAGCGATTACAGCTGTGAGTGTTTCTGGGTAATTCTCTAAGAGCGATTACAGCTGTGAGTGTTTCTGGGTAATTCTCTAAGAGCGATTACAGCTGTGAGTGTTTCTGGGTAATTATCTAAGAGCGATTACAGCTGTGAGTGTTTCTGGGTAATTCTCTAAGAGCGATTACAGCTGTGAGTGTTTCTGGGTAATTATCTAAGAGCGATTACAGCTGTGAGTGTTTCTGGGTAATTCTCTAAGAGCGATTACAGCTGTGAGTGTTTCTGGGTAATTATCTAAGAGCGATTACAGCTGTGAGTGTTTCTGGGTAATTCTCTAAGAGCGATTACAGCTGTGAGTGTTTCTGGGTAATTCTCTAAGAGCGATTACAGCTGTGAGTGTTTCTGGGTAATTATCTAAGAGCGATTACAGCTGTGAGTGTTTCTGGGTAATTATCTAAGAGCGATTACAGCTGTGAGTGTTTCTGGGTAATTTTCTAAGAGCGATTACAGCTGTGAGTGTTTCTGGGTAATTCTCTAAGAGCGATTACAGCTGTGAGTGTTTCTGGGTAATTCTCTAAGAGCGATTACAGCTGTGAGTGTTTCTGGGTAATTCTCTAAGAGCGATTACAGCTGTGAGTGTTTCTGGGTAATTATCTAAGAGCGATTACAGCTGTGAGTTTTTCTGTGTAATTCTCTAAGAGCGATTACAGCTGTGAGTGTTTCTGGGTAATTCTCTAAGAGCGATTACAGCTGTGAGTGTTTCTGGGTAATTATCTAAGAGCGATTACAGCTGTGAGTGTTTCTGGGTAATTCTCTAAGAGCGATTACAGCTGTGAGTGTTTCTGGGTAATTCTCTAAGAGCGATTACAGCTGTGAGTGTTTCTGGGTAATTCTCTAAGAGCGATTACAGCTGTGAGTGTTTCTGGGTAATTCTCTAAGAGCGATTACAGCTGTGAGTGTTTCTGGGTAATTCTCTAAGAGCGATTACAGCTGTGAGTGTTTCTGGGTAATTATCTAAGAGCGATTACAGCTGTGAGTTTTTCTGTGTAATTCTCTAAGAGCGATTACAGCTGTGAGTGTTTCTGGGTAATTCTCTAAGAGCGATTACAGCTGTGAGTGTTTCTGGGTAATTATCTAAGAGCGATTACAGCTGTGAGTGTTTCTGGGTAATTCTCTAAGAGCGATTACAGCTGTGAGTGTTTCTGGGTAATTCTCTAAGAGCGATTACAGCTGTGAGTGTTTCTGGGTAATTCTCTAAGAGCGATTACAGCTGTGAGTGTTTCTGGGTAATTCTCTAAGAGCGATTACAGCTGTGAGTGTTTCTGGGTAATTCTCTAAGAGCGATTACAGCTGTGAGTGTTTCTGGGTAATTATCTAAGAGCGATTACAGCTGTGAGTGTTTCTGGGTAATTATCTAAGAGCGATTACAGCTGTGAGTGTTTCTGGGTAATTATCTAAGAGCGATTACAGCTGTGAGTGTTTCTGGGTAATTCTCTAAGAGCGATTACAGCTGTGAGTGTTTCTGGGTAATTCTCTAAGAGCGATTACAGCTGTGAGTGTTTCTGGGTAATTCTCTAAGCGATTTGCACACCTGGATTGAACAGTATTTGCCCGTTATACTTACTTGAACTTCTTCTAGCTCTGTAGTGTTGGTTGTTGGTTGTTGATCGTTGCGCGACAGCCATTGTCAAGTCTTTTTTATATTTTTTAAGACGATTTAAGTCAAACTGTAATTAGGCCACTCAGGAATTCATCTCCCAGTGTCTGGTGGAAAGCTAGACTGAACCAGGTTTTCCTCTAGGATGTTTCCTGTTCTTAACTAACTCCATAATGTTTCTATTTATCCTATGAAAATGTCCCTTGCTGATGACAAGCATAGGCAAAGTAGCAGCAGAGCGATTTCTCTGAAATGAAAATGGAAAAATATTTGTTTTTTAATCAAACGTCTTTTACATATTTCCACAGTTTCGGCTCCCCACAGGTTCTCTGGCAGCTATTCCAGAGGATGGATACATAGTAACTAAAGGCTGGGGGCATAGTAACTAAAGGCTGGGGACATAGTAACTAAAGGCTGGGGGCATAGTAACTAAAGGCTGGGGACATAGTAACTAAAGGCTGGGGGCATAGTAACTAAAGGCTGGGGACATAGTAACTAAAGGCTGGGGACATAGTAACTAAAGGCTGGGGACATAGTAACTAAAGGCTGGGGACATAGTAACTAAAGTCTGGGGACATAGTAACTAAAGGCTGGGGACATAGTAACTAAAGGCTGGGGGCATAGTAACTAAAGGCTGGGGGCATAGTAACTAAAGGCTGGGGACATAGTAACTAAAGGCTGGGGGCATAGTAACTAAAGGCTGGGGGCAAAGTAACTAAAGGCTGGGGACATAGTAACTAAAGGCTGGGGACATAGTAACTAAATACAGGGGGCATAGTAACTAAAGGCTGGGGGTATAATAACTAAAGGCTGGGGGCATAGTAACTAAATACAGGGGGCATAGTAACTAAAGTCTGGGGGTATAGTAACTAAAGGCTGGGGGCACAGTAACTAAAGTCTGGGGGTATAGTAACTAAAGGCTGGGGGTATAGTAACTAAAGTCTGCCTCTCCATAACTCCTCGTTCTAGTCTTTAGGATAGTTAAAAGGTCAGAGGACCTACTGCGTACTTAACTTGCCTGAAATGTATTGGGGTGCACAATCTTGGATTGATTTAAAAAAAAAAAAAAATCTTAAAATGAATTCTAAAACTCACAGGCAGTGCAGAGACCTTATTAAAACCGGTGTAATGTGTACACTCAAATCTGGTCTTGGTCAATACCCGTGCTGCAGCATTCTGCATGTTCTGCAGTTGACCAATGGCTTTCCTGGGTTGACCAGACAAGAGAGCATTACAGTAGTCAAGCCTGCTTGTAATAAAAGCATGGATGAGTCTCTCTGTATCAGCCTGAGAGAGAACACTTTTACCATCTGCTCCTCAGATGGTAAAAAAAACTATTTTGGTCACATTCCTAAAATGTAATTAGAAATTGAGTTCGGAATCTAAAATAACAGCTAGGTATTTTATCGGGTGTTTTATCTTTATTACCTGTAAATTAAAATGTGCGCCCAGATTCTCTCTCTATGCTTTTGGCTCCAACAATGAATAACTTGGTCTCGTCTTGATTTAAGCTGAAGGACATTGTGAGACATCCAAGTGTTTCATAAATCGCAGTCTAATAATTTATCTGTGGAGCTAAAATTATGTAGTCCCAGAAGGGACTATCGCCTGTGGTGAATAGGGTGCCAGACGTGGCCAGAAGGGACAGCATGGAGATTTGCCTCCCTAAGTGTTGAGGTTGGCCATGATGTCATCAGAGTGTGTGTTGCGCACACCAGGTTTTGATGAGATTGGCCATGATGTCATCAGAGTGTGTGTTGTCCACACCAGGTTTTGATGAGATTGGCCATGATGTCATCAGAGTGTGTGTTGTTCACACCAGGTTTTAATGAGATTGGCTATGATGTCATCAGAGTGTGTGTTGTCCACACCGGGTTTTGATGAGATTGGCCATGATGTCATCAGAGTGTGTGTTGTTCACACCAGGTTTTAATGAGGTTGACATGACTCCTCAGCTCTTTCTTCAATGTGTTATTTCATGATGACTCTGTTGTTCTCAAATAGCACCTTATTCCCTATGTACTCTAGTCAAAAGTAGTGCACTATATAGGGAATAGGGTTCTATAGGGCTCTGGTCTAAAGTAGTGCACTATATAGGGAATAGGGTTCCATAGGGCTCTGGTCTAAATGATGCACTATATAGGGAATAGGGTTCTATAGGGCTCTGGTCTAAAGTAGTGCACTATATAGGGAATAGGGTTCCATAGGGCTCTGGTCTAAATGATGCACTATATAGGGAATAGGGTTCTATAGGGCTCTGGTCTAAATGATGCTCTATATAGGGAATAGGGTTCCATAGGGCTCTGGTCTAAATGATGCTCTATATAGGGAATAGGGTTCTATAGGGCTCTGGTCTAAATGATGCTCTATATAGGGAATAGGGTTCTATAGGGCTCTGGTCTAAATTATGCTCTATATAGGGAATAGGGTTCTATAGGGGCTCTGGTCTAAAGTAGTGCACTATATAGGGAATAGGGTTCTATAGGGCTCTGGTCTAAATTATGCTCTATATAGGGAATAGGGTTCTATAGGGCTCTGGTCTAAATGATGCTCTATATAGAGAATAGGGTTCTATAGGGCTCTGGTCTAAATGATGCTCTATATAGGGAATAGGGTTCTATAGGGCTCTGGTCTAAATGATGCTCTATATAGAGAATAGGGTTCTATAGGGCTCTGGTCTAAATGATGCTCTATATAGGGAATAGGGTTCTATAGGGCTCTGGTCTAAATGATGCTCTATATAGAGAATAGGGTTCTATAGGGCTCTGGTCTAAATGATGCTCTATATAGGGAATAGGGTGACATTTGGGATGTACAATTCATTCTCTGCTACTAGGTTAGTAAACTACCATTTCTGGGGAATAGGGTGCCAGACGTGACCAGAAGAGACTATCGTCTCTGGGGAATAGGGTGTCAGACATGGCCAGAAGAGACTATCGTCTGTGGGGAATAGGGTGTCAGACATGGCCAGATGGGACTATCGTCTGTGGGGAATAGGGTGTCAGACATGGCCAGAAGAGACTATCGTCTGTGGGGAATAGGGTGTCAGACATGGCCAGAAGAGACTATCGTCTGTGGGGAATAGGGTGTCAGACATGGCCAGAAGGGACTATCGTCTGTGGGGAATAGGGTGTCAGACATGGCCAGAAGAGACTATCGTCTGTGGGGAATAGGGTGCCAGATGTGACCAGAAGAGACTATCGTCTCTGGGGAATAGGGTGTCAGACATGGCCAGAAGGGACTATCGTCTGTGGGGAATAGGGTGCCTGACTTGGCCAGAAGGGACTATCGTCCCTGGGGAATAGGGTGTCAGACTTGGCCAGAAGGGACTATCGTCCCTGGGGAATAGGGTGTCAGACATGGCCAGAAGGGACTATCGTCTGTGGGGAATAGGGTGCCAGATGTGACCAGAAGAGACTATCGTCTCTGGGGAATAGGGTGTCAGACATGGCCAGAAGGGACTATCGTCTGTGGGGAATAGGGTGCCAGACTTGGCCAGAAGGGACTATCGTCCCTGGGGAATAGGGTGTCAGACATGGCCAGAAGGGACTGTCGTCTGTGGGGAATAGGGTGCCAGACTTGGCCAGAAGGGACAGCATGGAGATTTGTCTCCCTAAGTGTTGGTGACGTGACTCTTTACCTTCGGGAATACCTATAACCCTTGACCTTTTACAGCAATGTAACATTCCTGCTAATCTGCTGTAATCTACATATTTTTGCAAATCTGCTGTAATCTACGTATTCCTGCTAATCTACTGTAATCTACATATTCCTGCTAATCTACTGTAATGTACATATTCCTGCTAATCTACTGTAATCTACATATTCCTGCTAATCTACTGTAATCTACATATTCCTGCTAATCTACTGTAATCTACATATTCCTGCTAATCTGCTGTAATCTACATATTCCTGCTAATCTACATATTCCTGCTAATCTACTGTAATGTACATATTCCTGCTAATCTACTGTAATCTACATTTTCCTGCTAATCTGCTGTAATCTACATATTCCTGATAATCTACTGTAATCTACATATTGTTGCTAATCTACTGTAATGTATATAGTCCTGCTAATCTACTCTAATCTACATATTCCTGCTAATCTACTGTAATCTACATATTCCTGCTAATCTACTCTAATCTACATAGTCCTGCTAATCTACTGTAATCTACATGTTCCTGCTAATCTACTGTAATCTACATATTCCTGCTAATCTGCTGTAATCTACATATTCCTGCTAATCTACTGTAATCTACATATTGTTGCTAATCTACTGTAATGTATATAGTCCTGCTAATCTACTCTAATCTACATATTCCTGCTAATCTACTGTAATCTACATATTCCTGCTAATCTACTCTAATCTACATAGTCCTGCTAATCTACTGTAATCTACATATTCCTGCTAATCTACTCTAATCTACATAGTCCTGCTAATCTACTGTAATCTACATAGTCCTGCTAATTTACTGTAATGTACCTAGTCCTGCTAATCTACTGTAATGTACATAGTCCTGCTAATCTACATATTTTTGCTAATCTACTGTAATGTATATAGTCCTGCTAATCTACTCTAATCTACATATTCCTGCTAATCTACTCTAATCTACATATTTTTGCTAATGTACTGCAATGTACCTAGTCCTGCTAATCTACTGTAATCTACATAATCCTGCTAATCTACTGTAATCTAGATATTCCTGCTAATCTACTGTAATATACATTTTCCTGCTCATCTACCTATGTAATCTGTCTTAATCCCTTACACAGAGAAACAGACTGCTATAGCGCATTAACTAGAAACACACTGGTATTAATATTCTCTATCAATATGCCACTCAATTAAACACAATCTCTGTCTGTTGAAAAGTGCATTTCCCTCAGGACCATTATAATAACAGAATCGATGCTTGACTGAATTTTAATTTGTCATCCGGAGAGCAGGAGAGATATTTCAATCTGCAGCACAATGCGAGTCATTAGCCTTCTCAGATAGAGTCCAGTCAGCCACAGCAGCAGGGAACGGGGAACACATTCTGAAACTACTGCTCTGCACACACATACACACACACACACACACACACACACACACACACACACACACACACACAAAAACACACACACACACACACACACACGCACACGCACACACAAACATTAACAAACACATACACACACACACACACAATTCTATGTGGACACACACACACACAAACATGAACAAACACACACACACAGACACACACACACAAACATGAACAAACACACACACCTGAGCTTCACAACACATTAGTATTAGAAGAGACATTCCTCAGAAAACAGATTCCACAGGAAGACGAGGTGATGAGGTGACGAGGTGAAGAGGTGAAGAGGTGACGAGGTGAAGAGGTGACGAGGTGAAGAGGTGACGAGGTGACGAGGTGAAGAGGTAACGAGGTGAAGAGGGGACGAGGTGAAGAGGTGACCAGGTGACGAGGTGACGAGGTGACCAGGTGACGAGGTGAAGAGGTGACCAGGTGACCAGGTGACGAGGTGAAGAGGTGACCAGGTGACCAGGTGACGAGGTGAAGAGGTGACGAGCCTGTTATGATCACACTGCTCTCATCACATCCAATCACAGCACTGCTCTCATCACATCCAATCACAGCACTGCTCTCATCACATCCAATCACAGCACTGCTCTCATCATATCCAATCACAGCACTGCTCTCATCCCATCCAATCACAGCACTGCTCTCATCCCATCCAATCACAGCACTGCTCCAATTACATCCAATCACAGCACTGCTCTCATCACATCCAATCACAGCACTGCTCTCATCCCATCCAATCACAGCACTGCTCCAATTACATCCAATCACAGCACTGCTCTCATCACATCCAATCACAGCACTGCTCTCATCACATCCAATCACAGCACTGCTCTCATCACATCCAATCACAGCGCTGCTCTCATCATATCCAATCACAGCACTGCTCTCATCACATCCAATCACAGCACTGCTCTCATCACATCCAATCACAGCACTGCTCTCATCACATCCAATCACAGCACTGCTCTCATCACATCCAATCACATCACTCCTCTCATCACATCCAATCACAGTACTGCTCTCATCACATCCAATCACAGCACTGCTCTCATCACATCCAATCACAGCACTGCTCTCATCATATTCAATCACACCACTGCTCTCATCACATCCAATCACAGCACTGCTCTCATCACATCCAATCACAGCACTGCTCTCATCATATCCAATCACAGCACTGCTCTCATCGTGACCAGCAGACCCAGTGAAGAGACGGGAGGGACTGACCAGCAGACTGTGAAATGAAACTCATTAAAGCAAATTCTGAATTAATTGGGTGTAGCTTAGTAATATCAGGCCCTGAAAACTTTTGTTTCTCTCTCTCTCTCTCTCTCTCTCTCTCTCTCTCTCTCTCTCTGCTTCCCCCATTCTGCTCTGTCTCTCTTTCCTCCCCCCTTCTCCCATTCTGCTCTGTCTCTCTTTCCTTCCCCCTTCTCCCATTCTGCTCTCTGTCTGTCTGTCTGTCTGTCTGTCTGTCTGTCTGTCTGTCTGTCTGTCTGTCTCTCTGTCTCTCTCTCTCTCTCTCTCTCTCTCTCTCTCTCTCTCTCTCTCTCTCTCCTCTGTCTCTCTCTCTCTCTCCTTCTCCCTCCTCCCATTCTCCCTCCTCTCTCACACTCTTTCTCTCCATTACAGCTGTGATTGTGATGACAGCCCTATAAATTCTTCTTTGGGACAGTTGGAGACCGTCAGTGATCCTGTAATAATTGCAGGCGTTTTGAAGAAGCATCCCAGCGTCACACCGTGCCGCGTTTCAAAGGAAGAGTGGAACACTACTGTTTGCTTAATGACGCTTGTTCCAGACATTAACTCCACAGCAGTATCCACACACAGTGATGTTGGGTCTGTGTCCCAAAACATAACCCTATTCCCTATGAAGTATAGTGGTGGTCAGGCTGTAGGGCTTTCTCCCAAATGGGATTCTATTCCCTATGAAGTGCATTACTTTTGAACAGAACTTTTACAGGTAGTGCACAGTGAAGGCTGCCCGCTTGTACTGTAATTGGCAAAGCGTGAGTCTGTCTCTGGCCTGAGTCTGTCTCTGGCCTGAGTCTGTCTCTGGTCTGAGTCTGTCTCTGGCCTGAGTCTCTGGCCTGAGTCTGTCTCTGGCCTGAGTCTGTCTCTGGACTGAGTCTGTCTCTGGCCTGAGTCTCTGGCCTGAGTCTGTCTCTGGCCTGAGTCTGTCTCTGGTCTGAGTCTGTCTCTGGACTGAGTCTGTCTCTGGCCTGAGTCTGTCTCTGGCCTGAGTCTGTCTCTGGACTGAGTCTGTCTCTGGCCTGAGTCTCTGGCCTGAGTCTGTCTCTGGCCTGAGTCTGTCTCTGGTCTGAGTCTGTCTCTGGCCTGAGTTTCTGGCCTGAGTCTGTCTCTGGCCTGAGTCTCTGGTCTGAGTCTGTCTCTGGTCTGAGTCTGTCTCTGGCCTGAGTCTGTCTCTGGCCTGATTCTGTCTCTGGCCTGTCTGTCTGGCTCTGGCCTGAGTCTGTCTCTGGCCTGATTCTGTCTCTGGCCTGAGTCTCTGGCCTGTGTCTGTCTCTGGCCTGAGTCTGTCTCTGGCCTGAGTCTCTGGCCTGAGTCTGTCTCTGGCCTGATTCTGTCTCTGGCCTGAGTCTGTCTGTCTCTGGCCTGAGTCTGTCTCTGGCCTGAGTCTGTCTGTCTCTGGCCTGAGTCTGTCTCTGGCCTGAGTCTGTCTCTGGCCTGAGTCTCTGGCCTGAGTCTCTGGCCTGAGTCTCTGGCCTGAGTCTGTCTGTCTCTGGCCTGATTCTGTCTCTGGCCTGTCTGTCTATCTCTGGCCTGAGTCTGTCTCTGGCCTGATTCTGTCTCTGGCCTGAGTCTCTGGCCTGTGTCTGTCTCTGGCCTGAGTCTGTCTCTGGCCTGATTCTGTCTCTGGCCTGAGTCTGTCTGTCTCTGGCCTGAGTCTGTCTCTGGCCTGAGTGTGTCTGTCTCTGGCCTGAGTCTGTCTCTGGCCCAAGTCTGTCTCTGGCCTGAGTCTCTGGCCTGAGTCTGTCTGTCTCTGGCCTGAGTCTGTCTCTGGCCTGAGTCTGTCTCTGGCCTGTCTGTCTCTGGCCTGAGTCTGTCTGTCTCTGGTCTGAGTCTGTCTCTGGCCTGAGTCTGTCTCTGGCCTGCGTCTGTCTGTCTCTGGTCTGAGTCTGTCTCTGGCCTGAGTCTGTCTGTCTCTGGCCTGAGTCTGTCTCTGGCCTGAGTCTCTGGCCTGAGTCTCTGGCCTGAGTCTGTCTCTGGCCTGAGTCTGTCTGTCTCTGGCCTGAGTCTGTCTCTGGCCTGATTCTGTCTCTGGCCTGAGTCTGTCTCTGGCCTGAGCCTGTCTCTAGCCATTTTCCAGGAAATTAACTCAATTATTAAGGTAACAATACAGATGTTTTCAGAATCGGCGACCAACTTATTTGGTTGCTGTGGGAACGACCGCCAGCTACGTCTCACGATGTGACTGCACTCTCAGTACTAAAGGCAGCATTATTCTCACACAAACAATCCTTATTAAAAAACAATTGGTCCTGATTACACCCACGCATCTAATATTGTTTACATTAATGAGGTGGAACCTAATAATAAATTAGGACAATGAGAGAAGGACTCAGATCAACTACGATTGATAGCTATACCTCTGTTATAGTCAAATTAATAGCAGGTTTTGGGATAAAACAATGATGAATAGTTTAATACTGTGTCCTGTGTCAATTTTCAATTCAACACATTCATTGAATTCGTAACTTACGTGTAACATGTTATTGTGAAATAGTCTTATCCAGGTCTTATTCAGGTCTTATTCAGGTCTTATCCAGGTCTTTTTCAGGTCTTATTCAGGTCTTATTCAGGTCTTATCCAGGTCTTATTCAGGTCTTAGTCAGGTCTTATTCAGGTCTTATTCAGGTCTTATCCAGGTCTTATCCAGGTCTTATCCAGGTCTATTCCAGATCTTATTCAGGTCTTATTCAGGTCTTATTCAGGTCTTATTCAGGTCTTATCCAGGTCTTATTCAGGTCTTATTCAGGTCTTATTCAGGTCTTATCCAGGTCTTATTCAGGTCTTAGTCAGGTCTTATTCAGGTCTTATTCAGGTCTTATCCAGGTCTTATTCAGGTCTTATCCAGGTCTTATTCAGGTCTTATTCAGGTCTTATTCAGGTCTTATCCAGGTCTTATTCAGGTCTTATTCAGGTCTTATTCAGGTCTTATCCAGGTCTTATTCAGGTCTATTCCAGGTCTATTCCAGGTCTTATTCAGGTCTTATACAGGTCTTAACCAGGTCTTATCCAGGTCTTATTCAGGTCTTATCCAGGTCTTATTCAGGTCTTATCCAGGTCTTAGTCAGGTCTTATCCAGGTCTTAGTCAGGTCTTATCCAGGTCTATTCCAGGTCTTATCCATGTCTTATTCAGGTCTTTTCCAGGTCTTATTCAGGTCTTATCCAGGTCTTATTCAGGTCTTTTCCAGGTCTTATTCAGGTCTTATCCAGGTCTATTCCAGGTCTATTCCAGGTCTTATCCAGATCTTATTCAGGTCTTATTCAGGTCTTAGTCAGGTCTTATCCAGGTCTTAGTCAGGTCTTATCCAGGTCTATTCCAGGTCTTATCCATGTCTTATTCAGGTCTTTTCCAGGTCTTATTCAGGTCTTATCCAGGTCTTATTCAGGTCTTTTCCAGGTCTTATTCAGGTCTTATCCAGGTCTATTCCAGGTCTATTCCAGGTCTTATCCAGGTCTTATTCAGTTCTTTTACAGGTTTTATTCAGGTCTTAGTCAGGTCTTTTTCAGGTCTTATTCAGGTCTTATTCAGGTCTTATCCAGGTCTTATTCAGGTCTTAGTCAGGTCTTATTCAGGTCTTATTCAGGTCTTATCCAGGTCTTATCCAGGTCTTATCCAGGTCTATTCCAGATCTTATTCAGGTCTTATTCAGGTCTTATTCAGGTCTTATTCAGGTCTTATCCAGGTCTTATTCAGGTCTTATTCAGGTCTTATTCAGGTCTTATCCAGGTCTTATTCAGGTCTTAGTCAGGTCTTATTCAGGTCTTATTCAGGTCTTATCCAGGTCTTATTCAGGTCTTATCCAGGTCTTATTCAGGTCTTATTCAGGTCTTATTCAGGTCTTATCCAGGTCTTATTCAGGTCTTATTCAGGTCTTATTCAGGTCTTATCCAGGTCTTATTCAGGTCTATTCCAGGTCTATTCCAGGTCTTATTCAGGTCTTATACAGGTCTTAACCAGGTCTTATCCAGGTCTTATTCAGGTCTTATCCAGGTCTTATTCAGGTCTTATCCAGGTCTTAGTCAGGTCTTATCCAGGTCTTAGTCAGGTCTTATCCAGGTCTATTCCAGGTCTTATCCATGTCTTATTCAGGTCTTTTCCAGGTCTTATTCAGGTCTTATCCAGGTCTTATTCAGGTCTTTTCCAGGTCTTATTCAGGTCTTATCCAGGTCTATTCCAGGTCTATTCCAGGTCTTATCCAGATCTTATTCAGGTCTTATTCAGGTCTTAGTCAGGTCTTATCCAGGTCTTAGTCAGGTCTTATCCAGGTCTATTCCAGGTCTTATCCATGTCTTATTCAGGTCTTTTCCAGGTCTTATTCAGGTCTTATCCAGGTCTTATTCAGGTCTTTTCCAGGTCTTATTCAGGTCTTATCCAGGTCTATTCCAGGTCTATTCCAGGTCTTATCCAGGTCTTATTCAGTTCTTTTACAGGTTTTATTCAGGTCTTAGTCAGGTCTTATCCAGGCCTTAGTCAGGTCTTATCCAGGCCTTAGTCAGGTCTTATCCAGGTCTTAGTCAGGTCTTATCCAGGCCTTAGTCAGGTCTTATCCAGGTCTATTCCAGGTCTTATCCAGATCTTATTCAGTTCTTTTCCAGGTCTTATTCAGGTCTTATTCAGGTCTTATCCAGGTCTTTTTCAGTCTATGCAGCTTGTCTCTGGTTGGGTATCTCATTAAAAGGACGTCTTTCAAGGCCGTATTCTTCTCCGTGTGTGAAGACGACGTCTGATGTCCCTCCACACTGACCTATGAACTGATGTCAGTCAAAACCAATCCACAGACGGATTAAATATATATATAAAACTCAGTTTGAGTGGACGGATTTTAAAATGGATTTATGAGGGCCGGTGAAATGAAGCACAGGGACTAGAGGGTGGGAGGACCAGCATGCACCATCTGGTTTCTGACCGGTCCCAATTGGGCTATTTCCAGCTCCCTTCGATAAGTGGGCTATGGGGGTTTGCAATGCTTGACTGTTGTGTCAGTGTTTTGGTCAGGAAAACTGACAGTGATTTCTCTGCAGTAGTTTTTATTATTTTTTTTAAAGCTTGTCAACATGTGCAAGTCAACCAATTACCAGTGTTGAAAAACAGGACGTGACATGGCAGTTGGTCTCTGAGAGTGAGTGACCATGTCACGCTTTTCTTCCTGGGAAGGAGAGGCGGACCAAAATGCAGCGCGGTAGTTGTCCATGGTTTTTTTTTTATGAGAAAACTGAACACATAACCCAAAACAAACAACGTGAAAACCTGAAAACAGTCCCGTGTGGCACAAACACAGGAAACAATCACCCACAAAACCCCAGCACCAAACAGGCTACCTAAATATGGTTCCCAATCAGAGACAATGACTAACACCTGCCTCTGATTGAGAACCATATCAGGCCCAAACACAGAAACAGACAAACTAGACACACAACATAGAATGCCCACTCAGATCACACCCTGACCAAACAAAACATAGAAACATACAAAGCAAACTATGGTCAGGGTGTGACAGACCAATCCAAATACCTCATATTCCACAAACTTTTAGAATGTGATAGAGAATACAAACCATTCACAGACACTCACCCAGTGTCTTTAAAACAAAATATATATATTTTTTACATTCAATCTGATAGCCAATGTTCCTGTGTTCGCGGAGACCTCATTCATTCATGCACGTCCATCGATTCCATGCTGGAAAATGTTGAGTTAATATAAATCGTAGGTCGCCTGCAAGTTCTCGCTTTCTCTCTCCTTCCCTGTGAGAGGTGCCCTTTCAACCACCTCCAATCAGAAAGCTTGGTTTGACCTTGTCTGGTTTGATGTGGTCAGAACAGCATTGATCTGGGCCTGTGATGTCCCCTTGTCCTGAAGCGATCCTCCAACAGCCTCAGCTTCCATTACACAGACACTTCTGACAGTTATTCAACTACTGTATCTGTCTCTCTCTATCTCTCTGTCTCTATCTCTCTCTCTCTGTCTCTCTCTCTCATCTCTCTCTCTCTCTCGGTCTCTCTTTCTCATCTCTCTCTCTCTCTGCCCCCCCTCTCTCTCTGTCTCTCTCTCTCATCTCTCTCTCTCTCTGTCTCTATCTCTCTCTGTCCTCCTCTTTCTCTCTCTCTCTCTCTCTCTCTCTCTCTCTCTCTCTCTCTCTCTCTCTCTCTGTCTCTATCTCTCTCTCTCTGTCTCTCTCTGTCTCTATCTCTCTCTCTCTGTCTCTCTCTCTCATCTCTCTCTCTCTCTCGGTCTCTCTTTCTCATCTCTCTCTCTCTCTGCCCCCCCTCTCTCTCTGTCTCTCTCTCTCATCTCTCTCTCTCTCTCTCTCTGTCTCTCTCTCTCTCTGTCTCTCTCTCTGTCCTCCTCTTTCTCTCTCTCTCTCTCTCTCTCTCTCTCTCTCTCTCTCTCTCTCTCTCTCTCTCAGTTACACAGCTATCACATAGCCAATCTTACACAATGTCATATGACGTCTCTCATAGACGTTTATCAGATAGTCATTTAAATAGTCATATTTTAGGGAATGTCCTTCACTTCAACACCTTTTGCCATGGGGACAAGGGAGAAAATATTTTGTAATTTTACAGGTCATTTACAGCAATTCTACACATTTTGTTACGACTATTGCCATGTTAATTATATCTGTGTCACAGTGACTAACAAAATCCATGGGGACCTACTGGAGGCCCTGTACAAGTGCCCTGCACGACAAGTCATTATTCGACCATGATAACTACAAGTTTAGATAGCTGGCCTGAATAGGTTACCACGGGCTAATTGGAGTGACTGTCAGTGGGTTTTACATAGCAACAGAAAATCTGCTGACACCCCCCCCCCCCCCCCAACCAAATATTACATTTTCACGTTGTGTATTCTACTATTCTAATTCCCGACTGAGTTCCACTGGGTTTGAGGGGCCCCCTAGTAGCATTGGGGCCCTAAGTGAATTCTTACGTCGCTTATGTCTAGAGTCAGCCCTGGAAATAGTCAGAAAGATCTCTTCAACGTTGAAAGAATGTCGTTAGATGAACTGCAGCGTAGTCTGTCTGTCTGTCTGTCTGTCTGTCTGTATGTCTGTCCGTCCGTCCGTCCGTCCGTCCATCTCTCTCTCTCTCTGTCTCTCTCTCTCTCTCTCTCTCTCTCTCTCTCTCTGTCTCTCTCTCTCTCTCTCTTTATCTCTCTCTCTCTCTCTGTCTCTCTCTCTCTCTCTCTATCTCTCTGTCTCTGTCTCTGTCTCTCTCTCTCTCTCTCTCTCTCCCCTCTCTCTCTCTCTCTCCCTCTCTCTCTCTCCCTCTCTCTCTCTCTCTCTCCCTCTCTCTCCCTATGTCTCTCTCCCTCTCTCTACCTATGTCTCTTTCTCACTCTCTCTGAAAGTCACAGGGGCCATTGTTCTTTTGACTGGATGGTTAAGGCCTCAAGAAATTGGCAGAACGATGGATGAGACAAAGAACTGAGGGGAGGAGGAGGAGGAGGAAGAGGAGGAGGTTGAGGTGAAGGATGACGAGGAGTAGGAGAAGGAACTTAGGATTGAAGGAGGAGGGCTAGATAACAGCAGAGGGAGGAGGAGGGTTAGATAACAGCAGAAGGAGGAGGAGGGCTAGATAACAGCAGAGGGAGGAGAGCTAGATAACAGCAGTAGGAGGAGGAGGGCTAGATAACAGCAGAGGGAGGAGGAGGGCTAGATAACAGCAGTAGGAGGAGGAGGGCTAGATAACAGCAGTAGGAGGGCTAGATAACAGCAGTAGGAGGAGGAGGGCTAGATAACAGCAGGAGGAGGAGGGGGCTAGATAACAGCAGTAGGAGGAGGAGGGCTAGATAACAGCAGTAGGAGGAGGGCTAGATAACAGCAGGAGGAGGAGGGGGGCTAGATAACAGCAGTAGGAGGAGGAGGGCTAGATAACAGCAGTAGGAGGAGGAGGGCTAGATAACAGCAGAGGGAGGAGGGGGAATAGATAACAGCAGTAGGAGGAGGAGGGCTAGATAACAGCAGTAGGAGGAGGGCTAGATAACAGCAGTAGGAGGAGGAGGGCTAGATAACAGCAGAGGGAGGAGGAGGGCTAGATAACAGCAGTAGGAGGAGGAGGGCTAGATAACAGCAGAAGGAGGAGGAGGGCTAGATAACAGCAGAGGAGGAGGAGGGCTAGATGACAGCAGTAGGAGGAGGGCTAGATAACAGCAGTAGGAGGAGGGCTAGATAACAGCAGGAGGAGGAGGAGGGCTAGATAACAGGAGTAGGAGGAGGAGGGCTAGATAACAGCAGAGGGAGGACGAGGTATAGATAACAGCAGAGGGAGGAGGAATAGATAACAGCAGAGGGAGGAGTGCTAGATAACAGCAGAGGGAGGAGCTGGGCTAGATAACAGCAGTAGGAGGAGGAGGGCTAGATAACAGCAGAGGGAGGAGGGCTAGATAACAGCAGAGGGAGGAGCTGGGCTAGATAACAGCAGAGGGAGGAGGGCTAGATAACAGCAGAGGGAGGAGGGCTAAACAACAGCAGAGGGAGGAGGAGGAATAGATAACAGCAGAGGGAGGAGGGCTAGATAACAGCAGAGGGAGGAGCTGGGCTAGATAACAGCAGAGGGAGGAGGGCTAGATAACAGCAGAGGGAGGAGGAGGGCTAAAAAACAGCAGAGGGAGGAGGAGGAATAGATAACAGCAGAGGGAGGATGGCTAGATAACAGCAGAGGGAGGAGGGCTAGATAACAGCAGAGGGAGGAGGAGGAATAGATAACAGCAGAGGGAGGAGGGCTAGATAACAGCAGAGGGAGGAGGAGGGCTAGATAACAGCAGAGGGAGGAGGAGGAATAGATAACAGCAGAGGGAGGAGGAGGAATAGATAACAGCAGAGGGAGGAGGAGGAATAGATAACAGCAGAGGGAGGAGGAGGGCTAGATAACAGCAGAGGGAGGAGGAGGAATAGATAACAGCAGAGGGAGGAGGAGGAATAGATAACAGCAGAGGGAGGAGGAGGGCTAGATAACAGCAGAGGGAGGAGGAGGGCTAGATAACAGCAGAGGGAGGAGGAGGAATAGATAACAGCAGAGGGAGGAGGAGGAATAGATAACAGCAGAGGGAGGAGGAGGAATAGATAACAGCAGAGGGAGGAGAGCTAGATAACAGCAGAGGGAGGAGGATAAATAGATAACAGCAGAGGGAGGAGAGCTAGATAACAGCAGAGGGAGGAGAGCTAGATAACAGCAGAGGGAGGAGGAGAAATAGATAACAGCAGAGGGAGGAGAGCTATATAACAGCAGAGGGAGGAGGAGAAATAGATAACAGCAGAGGGAGGAGAGCTAGAT
>NW_028322097.1:955000-962500 GCF_057628025.1 Oncorhynchus mykiss
GTAACACAGTGACTATAGCTGTGGAGGTCACCACTGACCGAGTCACCTTTAACACTGTAACACAGTGACTATAGCTGTGGAGGTCACCACTGACCCAGTCACCTTTATCACTGCAGCTGTTGTGTGTGTGTGTGTAACACAGTGACTATAGCTGTGGAGGTCACCATTAATCCAGTCACCTTTAACACTGCAACACAGTGACTATAGCTGTGGAGGTCACCACTGATCGAGTCACCTGTAAAACTGCAACACAGTGACTATAGCTGTGGAGGTCACTACTGACCGAGTCACCTTTAACACTGTAACACAGTGACTATAGCTATGGAGGTCACCATTAATCCAGTCACCTTTAACACTGCAACACAGTGACTATAGCTGTGGAGGTCACCACTGACCCAGTCACCTTTAATATTGCAACACAGTTACTATAGATGTGGAGATCACCACTGACTGAGTCACCTTTAACACTGTAACACAGTGACTATAGCTGTGGAGGTCACCACTGACCCAGTCACCTTTATCACTGCAGCTGTTGTGTGTGTGTGTAACACAGTGACTATAGCTGTGGAGGTCACCATTAATCCAGTCACCTTTAACACTGCAACACAGTGACTATAGCTGTGGAGGTCACCACTGATCGAGTCACCTTTAACACTGTAACACAGTGACTATAGCTATGGAGGTCACCACTGACCCAGTCACCTTTATCACTGCAGCTGTTGTGTGTGTGTGTAACACAGTGACTATAGCTGTGGAGGTCACCATTAATCCAGTCACCTTTAACACTGCAACACAGTGACTATAACTGTGGAGGTCACCACTGATCGAGTCACCTTTAACATTGCAACACAGTGACTATAGCTATGGAGGTCACCACTGACCCAGTCACCTTTATCACTGCAGCTGTTGTGTGTGTGTGTAACACAGTGACTATAGCTGTGGAGGTCACTACTGACCGAGTCACCTTTAACACTGTAACACAGTGACTATAGCTGTGGAGGTCACCACTGACCGAGTCACCTTTAACACTGTAACACAGTGACTATAGCTGTGGAGGTCACCACTGACCGAGTCACCTTTAACACTGTAACAGAGTGACTATAGCTGTGGAGGTAACCATTAATCCAGTCACCTTTAACACTCCAACACAGTGACTATAGCTGTGGAGGTAACCATTAATCCAGTCACCTTTAACACTGCAGCTGATCTGTGTCTGCAACACAGTGACTATAGCTGTGGAGGTCACAACTGATCGAGTCACCTTTAACACTGCAACACAGTGACTATAGCTATGGAGGTCACCACTGACCCAGTCACCTTTATCACTGCAGCTGTTGTGTGTGTGTGTAACACAGTGACTATAGCTGTGGAGGTCACCATTAATCCAGTCACCTTTAACACTGCAACACAGTGACTATAGCTGTGGAGGTCACTACTGACCGAGTCACCTTTAACACTGTAACACAGTGACTATAGCTGTGGAGGTCACCACTGACCGAGTCACCTTTAAAATTGTAACACAGTGTCTATAGCTGTGGAGGTCACCACTGACCGAGTCACCTTTAACACTGTAACAGAGTGACTATAGCTGTGGAGGTAACCATTAATCCAGTCACCTTTAACACTCCAACACAGTGACTATAGCTGTGGAGGTCACCACTGACCCAGTCACCTTTAACACTGCAACACCGTGACTATAGCTGTGGAGGTCACCATTAATCCAGTCACCTTTAACACTGCAACACAGTGACTATAGCTGTGGAGGTCACCACTGACCGAGTCACCTTTAACACTGTAACACAGTGACTATAGCTGTGGAGGTCACCACTGACCGAGTCACCTTTAACACTGTAACACAGTGACTATAGCTGTGGAGGTCACTACTGACCGAGTCACCTTTAACACTGTAACACAGTGACTATAGCTGTGGAGGTCACTACTGACCGAGTCACCTTTAACACTGTAACACAGTGACTATAGCTGTGGAGGTCACTACTGACCGAGTCACCTTTAACACTGCAACACAGTGACTATAGCTGTGGAGGTCACTACTGACCGAGTCACCTTTAACACTGTAACACAGTGACTATAGCTGTGGAGGTCACTACTGACCGAGTCACCTTTAACACTGTAACACAGTGACTATAGCTGTGGAGGTCACCACTGACCGAGTTACCTTTAACACTGTAATAGAGTGACTATAGCTGTGGAGGTAACCATTAATCCAGTCAACTTTAACACTCCAACACAGTGACTATAGCTGTGGAGGTAACCATTAATCCAGTCACATTTAACACTGCAGCTGATCTGTGTCTGCAACACAGTGACTATAGCTGTGGAGGTCACCACTGACCCAGTCACCTTTAACACTGCAACACCGTGACTATAGCTGTGGAGGTCACCATTAATCCAGTCACCTTTAACACTGCAACACAGTGACTATAGCTGTGGAGGTCACCACTGACCCAGTCACCTTTAAAACTGTAACATAGTGACTATAGCTATGGAGGTCACCATTAATCCAGTCACCTTTAACACTGCAACACAGTGACTATAGCTGTGGAGGTCACCACTGACCCAGTGACCTTTAACACTGCAGCTGATCTGTGTGTGCAACACAGTGACTATAGCTGTGGAGGTCACCATTAATCCAGTCACCTTTAACACTGCAACACAGTGACTATAACTGTGGAGAACACCACTGACCCAGTCACCTTTAACACTGCAACACAGTGACAATAGCTGTGGAGGTCACCATTAATCCAGTCACCTTTAACACTGCAGCTGATCTGTGTCTGCAACACAGTGACTATAGCTGTGGAGGTCACCATTGACCCAGTCACCTTTAACACTGCAGCTGATCTGTGTGTGTGACCTACGTTTACACACCGTCACCCGTAAAGAACCACGGGACACGTTCATTTGACCTTTACCCTGTGGATTTTCTAGGACGACCCCCCCCCCCCCCCAAATAAAAGAGATAAACTGCAGGTTGAAATAATTCCTCCTCTCATCCGTCTGAGAGTCTGTAACAACATAGTACCACTCAAAATTGCACCCTATTCCCTATATACTGTAGTACCCCTTCTCCTTGAGAGATGTATAGGCCCTGGTTAAAGGAAGTGTACTATAAAGCAAATAGGGGGGGGTGCCATTTATGGAGAAAGCCTGTGCCATCTGAGCCAATGGGAGGGGGGCATGACATTACCGACCAGTACGAAATGTCACAAAGGGAGGAGCCTCTTTTCCCTGCATCTACAGCGTCCCACAAATGAACACTGGGTCCCTCTAACCCCCCCCCCCCCCCTCACTCCACAACACTAAGCTGTGCTTCTATCTCTTCTCTCTCCCTGGTTATCTGACACCAAAGGTCCCTTGAATGTTCTGTCTCTTCTCTCTCCCTGGTTATCTGACACCAAAGGTCCCTTGAATGTTCTGTCTCTTCTCTCTCTCCCTGGTTATCTGACACCAAAGGTCCCTTGAATGTTCTGTCTCTTCTCTCTCTCCCTGGTTATCTGACACCAAAGGTCCCTTGAATGTTCTGTCTCTTCTCTCTCCCTGGTTATCTGACACCAAAGGTCCCGTGAATGTTCTGTCTCTTCTCTCTCTCTCCCTGGTTTTCTGACACCAAAGGTCCCTTTAATGTTCTGTCTCTTCTCTCTCCCTGGTTATCTGACACCAAAGGTCCCTTGCATGTTCTATCTCTTCTCTCTCTCTCCCTGGTTATCTGACACCAAAGGTCCCGTGAATGTTCTGTCTCTTCTCTCTCTCCCTGGTTATCTGGTCCCTTGAATGTTCTGTCTCTTCTCTCTTCCTGGTTATCTGACACCAAAGGTCCCATGAATGTTCTGTCTCTTCTCTCTCTCTCCCTGGTTATCTGACACCAAAGGTCCCATGAATGTTCTGTCTCTTCTCTCTCCCTGGTTATCTGACACCAAAGGTCCCGTGAATGTTCTGTCTCTTCTCTCTTCCTGGTTTTCTGACACCAGAGGTCCCTTGAATGTTCTGTCTCTTCTCTCTCTCTCCCTGGTTTTCTGACACCAAAGGTCCCTTGAATGTTCTGTCTCTTCTCTCTCCCTGGTTATCTGACACCAAAGGTCCCTTGAATGTTCTGTCTCTTCTCTCTCCCTGGTTATCTGACACCAAAGGTCCCTTGAAAGTTCTGTCTCTTCTCTCTCCCTGGTTATCTGACACCAAAGGTCCCTTGAATGTTCTGTCTCTTCTCTCTCCCTGGTTATCTGACACCAAAGGTCCCTTGAATGTTCTGTCTCTTCTCTCTCTCTCTCCCTGGTTATCTGACACCAAAGGTCCCTTGAATGTTCTGTCTCTTCTCTCTCCCTGGTTATCTGACACCAAAGGTCCCGTGAATGTTCTGTCTCTTCTCTCTCTCTCCCTGGTTTTCTGACACCAAAGGTCCCTTGAATGTTCTGTCTCTTCTCTCTCCCTGGTTATCTGACACCAAAGGTCCCTTGCATGTTCTGTCTCTTCTCTCTCTCTCCCTGGTTATCTGACACCAAAGGTCCCGTGAATGTTCTGTCTCTTCTCTCTCTCCCTGGTTATCTGGTCCCTTGAATGTTCTGTCTCTTCTCTCTTCCTGGTTATCTGACACCAAAGGTCCCTTGAATGTTCTGTCTCTTCTCTCTCCCTGGTTATCTGACACCAAAGGTCCCTTGAATGTTCTGTCTCTTCTCTCTTCCTGGTTATCTGACACCAAAGGTCCCTTGAATGTTCTGTCTCTTCTCTCTCTCTCCCTGGTTATCTGACACCAAAGATCCCTTGGATGACATTGTATTATTGCCGTCCCTCCATTGGGACATTACATGGCCCATCTTTCTTGTTAAATTGCCAGTGATCTGTGGTTGTGGTGGCCAGGGACCTAAAAATAGATTCCTGGAGTGAGAGGGAGGAGGTGGGGAGGAGGGGGTGAGAGGGAGGAGAGGGGGAGGAGGGGGTAAGAGGAGGAGGGGGGATGGGGCTGAAACACCTTCCTGACAGAAACTTGATACATGTGAGAGGTGGATGGGTGAGGGGAGGGGGGGGCTTCCTGTAAGTAACCTGATACATGTGAGAGGTGGATGGGTGAGGGGAGGGGGGGACTTC
The DNA here is from genome assembly GCF_057628025.1 of Oncorhynchus mykiss. NCBI lineage: Eukaryota > Metazoa > Chordata > Actinopteri > Salmoniformes > Salmonidae > Oncorhynchus > Oncorhynchus mykiss. The sequence goes on from NW_028322097.1 coordinate 960,101, forward strand.
CTGTCAGTAACCTGATACATGTGAGAGGTGGATGGGTGAGGAGGGGGGGGAGGGGGGGGGACTTCCTGTCTAGTCAGTAACCTGATACATGTGAAGGGTGAGGGGTGACTTCCTGTCAGTAACCTGATAAATGTGAAGGGTGAGCTGTGGAGGTCACCACTGACCCAGTGACCTTTAACACTGCAGCTGATCTGTGTGTGCAACACAGTGACTATAGCTGTGGAGGTCACCATTAATCCAGTCACCTTTAACACTGCAACACAGTGACTATAACTGTGGAGAACACCACTGACCCAGTCACCTTTAACACTGCAACACAGTGACAATAGCTGTGGAGGTCACCATTAATCCAGTCACCTTTAACACTGCAGCTGATCTGTGTCTGCAACACAGTGACTATAGCTGTGGAGGTCACCATTGACCCAGTCACCTTTAACACTGCAGCTGATCTGTGTGTGTGACCTACGTTTACACACCGTCACCCGTAAAGAACCACGGGACACGTTCATTTGACCTTTACCCTGTGGATTTTCTAGGACGACCCCCCCCCCCCCCCCAAATAAAAGAGATAAACTGCAGGTTGAAATAATTCCTCCTCTCATCCGTCTGAGAGTCTGTAACAACATAGTACCACTCAAAATTGCACCCTATTCCCTATATACTGTAGTACCCCTTCTCCTTGAGAGATGTATAGGCCCTGGTTAAAGGAAGTGTACTATAAAGCAAATAGGGGGGGGTGCCATTTATGGAGAAAGCCTGTGCCATCTGAGCCAATGGGAGGGGGGCATGACATTACCGACCAGTACGAAATGTCACAAAGGGAGGAGCCTCTTTTCCCTGCATCTACAGCGTCCCACAAATGAACACTGGGTCCCTCTAACCCCCCCCCCCCCCCCTCACTCCACAACACTAAGCTGTGCTTCTATCTCTTCTCTCTCCCTGGTTATCTGACACCAAAGGTCCCTTGAATGTTCTGTCTCTTCTCTCTCCCTGGTTATCTGACACCAAAGGTCCCTTGAATGTTCTGTCTCTTCTCTCTCTCCCTGGTTATCTGACACCAAAGGTCCCTTGAATGTTCTGTCTCTTCTCTCTCTCCCTGGTTATCTGACACCAAAGGTCCCTTGAATGTTCTGTCTCTTCTCTCTCCCTGGTTATCTGACACCAAAGGTCCCGTGAATGTTCTGTCTCTTCTCTCTCTCTCCCTGGTTTTCTGACACCAAAGGTCCCTTTAATGTTCTGTCTCTTCTCTCTCCCTGGTTATCTGACACCAAAGGTCCCTTGCATGTTCTATCTCTTCTCTCTCTCTCCCTGGTTATCTGACACCAAAGGTCCCGTGAATGTTCTGTCTCTTCTCTCTCCCTGGTTATCTGACACCAAAGGTCCCTTGAATGTTCTGTCTCTTCTCTCTCTCTCTCCCTGGTTATCTGACACCAAAGGTCCCTTGAATGTTCTGTCTCTTCTCTCTCCCTGGTTATCTGACACCAAAGGTCCCGTGAATGTTCTGTCTCTTCTCTCTCCCTGGTTATCTGACACCAAAGGTCCCTTGAATGTTCTGTCTCTTCTCTCTCCCTGGTTATCTGACACCAAAGGTCCCGTGAATGTTCTGTCTCTTCTCTCTCTCTCCCTGGTTTTCTGACACCAAAGGTCCCTTGAATGTTCTGTCTCTTCTCTCTCCCTGGTTATCTGACACCAAAGGTCCCTTGCATGTTCTGTCTCTTCTCTCTCTCTCCCTGGTTATCTGACACCAAAGGTCCCGTGAATGTTCTGTCTCTTCTCTCTCTCCCTGGTTATCTGGTCCCTTGAATGTTCTGTCTCTTCTCTCTTCCTGGTTATCTGACACCAAAGGTCCCTTGAATGTTCTGTCTCTTCTCTCTCCCTGGTTATCTGACACCAAAGGTCCCTTGAATGTTCTGTCTCTTCTCTCTTCCTGGTTATCTGACACCAAAGGTCCCTTGAATGTTCTGTCTCTTCTCTCTCTCTCCCTGGTTATCTGACACCAAAGATCCCTTGGATGACATTGTATTATTGCCGTCCCTCCATTGGGACATTACATGGCCCATCTTTCTTGTTAAATTGCCAGTGATCTGTGGTTGTGGTGGCCAGGGACCTAAAAATAGATTCCTGGAGTGAGAGGGAGGAGGTGGGGAGGAGGGGGTGAGAGGGAGGAGAGGGGGAGGAGGGGGTAAGAGGAGGAGGGGGGATGGGGCTGAAACACCTTCCTGACAGAAACTTGATACATGTGAGAGGTGGATGGGTGAGGGGAGGGGGGGGCTTCCTGTAAGTAACCTGATACATGTGAGAGGTGGATGGGTGAGGGGAGGGGGGGACTTCCTGTCAGTAACCTGATACATGTGAGAGGTGGATGGGTGAGGAGGGGGGGAGGGGGGGGGACTTCCTGTC
>NW_028322097.1:967500-1062500 GCF_057628025.1 Oncorhynchus mykiss
GGTGATATGAGAGACACAGTAACACAGGGTTGTGGTGATATGAGAGACACGGTAACACAGTAACACAGGGCTGTGGTGATATGAGAGACACAGTAACACAGTAACACAGGTTTGTGGTTAAATGAGAGACAGAGACACAGGGTTGTGGTTATAGGAGAGACAGAGAAACATGGTTGTGGTTATATGAGAGACACAGTAACACAGGGTTGTGGTTATATGAGAGACACAGTAACACAAGGATGTGGTTATATGAGAGACAGTAACACAGGGTTGTGGTTCTATGAGAGACACAGTAACACAGGGCTGTGGTTCTATGAGAGCCAGTAACACAGGGTTGTGGTTCTATGAGAGACAGTAACACAGTAACACAGGGTTGTGGTTCTATGAGAGACAGTAACACAGTAACACAGGGTTGTGGTTCTATGAGAGACAGTAACCCAGTAACACAGGGTTGTGGTTATATGAGAGGCACAGTAACAGAGTAACACAAGGTTGTGGTTATTTGAGAGACACAGTAACCCAATAACACAGGGTTGTGGTTCTATGAGAGACAGAGACACAGGGTTGTGGTTATATGAGAGTAGAAGTGGTAAGAGTAAGAGTAGAAGTGGTAAGGAGAGATGGATGCTGGGTAGGAGAAGTGGAAAGGAGAGATGGATCCTGGGTAGTAGAAGTGGTAAGGAGAGATGGATGCTGGGTAGGAGAAGTGGTAAGGAAAGATGGATAGCGGGTAGGAGAAGTGGTAAGGAGAGATGGATGCTGGGTAGGAGAAGTGGTAAGGAGAGATGGATGCTGGGTAGGAGAAGTGGTGAGGAGAGATGGATGCTGGGTGGGAGAAGTGGTAAGGAGAGATGGATGCTGGGTAGGAGAAGTGGTAAGGAGAGATGGATGCTGGGTAGGAGAAGTGGTAAGGAGAGATGGATGCTGGGAAGTAGAAGTGGTAAGGAGAGATGGATGCTGGGTAGGAGAAGTGGTAAGGAGAGATGGATGCTGGGTAGGAGAAGTGGTAAGGAGAGATGGATGCTGGGTAGGAGAGGTGGTAAGGAGAGATGGATGCTGGGTAGGAGAATGTGGTAAGGAGAGATGGATGCTGGGTAGTAGAAGTGGTAAGGAGAGATGGATGCTGGGTAGGAGAAGTGGAAAGGAGAGATGGATCCTGGGTAGGAGAAGTGGTAAGGAGAGATGGATGCTGGGTAGGAGAAGTGGTAAAGAGAGATGGATGCTGGGTAGGAGAAGTGGAAAGGAGAGATGGATGCTGGGTAGGAGAAGTGGTAAGGAGAGATGGATGCTGGGTAGGAGAAGTGGTAAGGAGAGATGGATGCTGGGTAGGAGAAGTGGTAAGGAGAGATGGATGCTGGGTAGGAGAAGTGGTAAGGAGAGATTGATGCTGGGTAGGAGAAGTGGTAAGGAGAGATGGATGCTGGGTAGGAGAAGTGGTAAGGAGAGATGGATGCTGGGTAGGAGAAGTGGAAAGGAGAGATGGATGCTGGGTAGGAGAAGTGGTAAGGAGAGATGGATGCTGGGTAGGAGAAGTGGAAAGGAGAGATGGATGCTGGGTAGTAGAAGTGGTAAGGAGAGATGGATGCTGGGTAGTAGAAGTGGTAAGGAGAGATGGATGCTGGGTAGGACAAGTGTTAAGGAGAGATGGATGCTGGGTAGGAGAAGTGATAAGAAAAGTTGCATGCTGGGATGTAGAAGTGATAAGGAGAGATGCATGCTGGGATGTAGAGGCGGTAAGGAGAGATGGATGCTGGGTAGTAGAAGTGGTAAGGAAAGTTGCATGCTGGGATGTAGAAGTGATAAGGAGAGGAGAGAGTGGTACAATATGACACTAGATAACAACGTGGACAGATTCCTCAGAGGGCAAAGAAGTGAGGAGAGGATTTCTATGAAAATATACCTTCAAGGTGTGGCCACTATGACATTATTTCACTACTCAGGCATTAAATAGGCCTACCAACACACACACACGCACACACATGCACACACGCACACACACACACGCACACACACACACGCACACACACGCACACACGCGCACACACACACACGCACACACACGCACACACGCACACACGCACACACACACACACACACACACACACACACAGACCCAGTAACACGCACACACACACACACACACACACACACACACACACACACACACACACACACACACAGCCCCATTAACAGACACACACACACACACACACACACACACACACACACACACACACACACACACACACACACACAGACACACACACACACACACACACACACACACAGACCCAGTAACACGCACACACACACACACACACATACAGCCCCATTAACAGACACACACACACACACACACTCACACACACACACACACACACACACACACACACAGACACACAGACACACACACACACACACACACACACACAGACAGACAGACAGACACACACAGACACACACACACACACACAGAGACACACACACACACACACAGACCCAGTAACACGCACACACACACACACACACACATACAGCCCCATTAACAGACACACACACACACACGCACACACACACACACAGACCCAGTAACACGCACACACACACACACACACACACACATACAGCCCCATTAACAGACACACACACACACACACACACACACACACACACACACACACACACACACACACACACACACACACACAGACACACACACACACACACACACACACACACACAGACAGACACACACAGACACACACACACACACACAGAAACACACACACACAGACACACATAGAGACACACACACACAGACACACACACACAGACCCAAACACACACACACACAGAGACACACACACACAGACACACATAGAGACACACACATAGACACACACACAGACCCAGACACACACACACACACACACACTGCCCACTAGCATTTTCACATAGGAAATGAATCACAACAACCTAAGATGTACTAGAGCCATCAATGTAACAGCAACAGACGCTGAACATGTCGTAGTGACCCGCGTTCCCATACCTGTCGATGGGGGCCAGGGTCAAAGGTCAGGCCCTGCTGTGTCCTTGAGGGATTAACGGCTAATAGCTCTGTCAACAGTAGGCTCTGAAGGAGCACGACCCCAAAATGATGAATGGCCTGTCCCAGTTTCTCAGGGAGGGGGAGAGACACAGAGACCCAAGACACAAGGATGCGGTTATATGAGAGACAGAGACACTGTAACTCAGGGCTGTGGTTATATGAGAGACACAGTAACACAGGGCTGTGGTTATATGAGAGACACAGTAACACAGGGTTGTGGTTATATGAGAGACACAGTAACACAGGGCTGTGGTTATATGAGAGACACAGTAACACAAGGATGTGGTTATATGAGAGACACAGTAATACAGGGTTGTGGTTCTATGAGAGACGGTAACACAGTAACACAGGGCTGTGGTTATATGAGAGACACAGTAACACAGGGTTGTGGTTATATGAGAGATACAGTAACTCAGGGCTGTGGTTCTATGAGAGACACAGTAACACAGGGCTGTGGTTATATGAGAGATACAGTAACTCAGGGCTGTGGTTCTATTAGACACAGTAACACAGTAACACAGGGCTGTGGTTCTATGAGAGACAGTAAACCAGTAACACAGGGTTGTGGTTATATGAGAGACACAGTAACACAGGGTTGTGGTGATATGAGAGACACAGTAACACAGGGTTGTGGTGATATGAGAGACACAGTAACACAGGGTTGTGGTGATATGAGAGACACGGTAACACAGTAACACAGGGCTGTGGTGATATGAGAGACACAGTAACACAGTAACACAGGTTTGTGGTTAAATGAGAGACAGAGACACAGGGTTGTGGTTATAGGAGAGACAGAGAAACATGGTTGTGGTTATATGAGAGACACAGTAACACAGGGTTGTGGTTATATGAGAGACACAGTAACACAAGGATGTGGTTATATGAGAGACAGTAACACAGGGTTGTGGTTCTATGAGAGACACAGTAACACAGGGCTGTTGTTCTATGAGAGCCAGTAACACAGGGTTGTGGTTCTATGAGAGACAGTAACACAGTAACACAGGGTTGTGGTTCTATGAGAGACAGTAACACAGTAACACAGGGTTGTGGTTCTATGAGAGACAGTAACCCAGTAACACAGGGTTGTGGTTATATGAGAGGCACAGTAACAGAGTAACACAAGGTTGTGGTTATTTGAGAGACACAGTAACCCAATAACACAGGGTTGTGGTTCTATGAGAGACAGAGACACAGGGTTGTGGTTATATGAGAGACAGTCACACAGGGTTGTGGTTCTATGAGAGACAGAGACACAGTAACACATGGTTGTGCTTCTAAAAGAGCCAGTAACACAGGGATGTGGTTATATGAGAGACACAGTAACACAGGGTTGTGGTTATATGAGAGACACAATAACACAAGGATGTGGTTATATGAGAGACAGTAACACAGGGTTGTGGTTCTATGAGAGACAGTAATACAAGGCTGTGGTTATATGAGAGACAGTAACACAGTAACTCGGGGCTGTGGTTCTATGAGAGACACAGTAACACAGGGTTGTGGTTATATGAGAGACTGGGTAACACAGGACTGTGGTTATATGAGAGACACAGTAACACAGGGCTGTGGTTCTATGACAGCCAGTAACACAGGGTTGTGGTTCTATGAGAGACAGTAACACAGTAACACAGGGTTGTGGTTCTATAAGAGACAGTAACCCAGTAACACAGGGTTGTGGTTATATGAGAGGCACAGTAACAGAGTAACACAGGGTTGTGGTTATATGAGAGACACAGTAACCCAATAACACAGGGTTGTGGTTCTATGAGAGACAGAGACACAGGGTTGTGGTTATATGAGAGACAGTCACACAGGGTTGTGGTTCTATAAGAGACAGAGACACAGTAACACAGGGTTGTGGTTATATGAGAGACAGTAACACAGGGTTGTGATTCTATGAGAGACAGTAACACAGTAACACAGGGTTGTGGTTATATGAGAGACACAGTAACACAGGGCTGTGGTTATATGAGAGACAGTAACACAGGGTTGTGTTTATATGAGAGACACAGTAACACAGGAATGTGGTTTTATGAGAGACACAGTAACACAGGGATGTGGTTATATGAGAGACACTGTAACACAGGGGTGTGGTTATATGAGAGACAGTAACACAGGGATTTGGTTATATGAGAGACACAGTAACACAGGGATGTGGTTATATGAGAGACACAGTAACACAGGGATGTGGTTATGTGAGAGACACAGTAACACAGGGATGTGGTTACATGAGAGACACAGTAACACAGGGATGTGGTTATATGAGAGACACAGTAACACAGGGATGTGGTTTTATGAGAGACACAGTAAAACGGGGATGTGGTTATATGAGAGACACAGTAACACAGGGCTGTGGTTATATGAGAGACAGTAACACAGTAACACAGGGCTGTGGTTATATGAGAGACACAGTAACACAGGGTTGTGGTTATATGAGACACAGTAACACAGGGCTGTGGTTATATGAGAGACACAGTAACACAGTAACACAGGGTTGTGGTTCTATGAGAGACAGTAACACAGGGTTGTGGTGATATGAGAGACACAGTAACACAGGGCTGTGGTGATATGAGAGACACAGTAACACAGGGTTGTGGTTATATGAGAGACACAGTAACACAGTGCTGTGGTTATATGAGAGACATTAACACAGGGCATTGGTTATATGAGAGACAGTAACACAGTAACACAGGGTTGTGGTTATATGAGAGACAGTAACACAGGGTTGTGGTTATATGAGAGACACAGTAACACATGGTTGTGGTTATATGAGAGACACAGTAACACAGGGTTGTGGTTATATGAGAGACAGTAACACAGGGCTGTGGTTATATGAGAGACAGTAACACAGGGTTGTGGTGATATAAGAGACACAGTAACACAGTAACACAGGGTTGTGGTTATATGAGAGACACAGTAACACAGGGCTGTGGTTATATGAGAGACAGTAACACAGGGTTGTGGTTATATGAGAGACAGTAACACAGTAACAGAGGGCTGTGGTTATATGAGAGACAGAAACACAGGGTTGTGGTTATATGAGTGAAAGTAACACAGTAACACAGGGTTGTGGTTATATGAGAGACAGTAACACAGTAACACAGGGTTGTGGTTATATGAGAGACAGTAACACAGTAACACAGGGCTGTGGTTATATGAGAGACACAGTAACACAGTAACACAGGGTTGTGGTGATATGAGAGACAGTAACACAGGGTTGTGGTTATATGAGAGACACAGTAACACAGGGATGTGGTTATATGAGAGACACAGTAACACAGGGATGTGGTTATGTGAGAGACACAGTAACACAGGGATGTGGTTACATGAGAGACACAGTAACACAGGGATGTGGTTATATGAGAGACACAGTAACACAGGGATGTGGTTTTATGAGAGACACAGTAAAACGGGGATGTGGTTATATGAGAGACACAGTAACACAGGGCTGTGGTTATATGAGAGACAGTAACACAGTAACACAGGGATGTGGTTATATAAGAGACAGTAACACAATAACACAGGGCTGTGGTTATATGAGACACAGTAACACAGTAACACAGGGCTGTGGTTATATGAGAGACACAGTAACACAGGGCTGTGGTTATATGAGAGACAGTAACACAGGGTTGTGTTTATATGAGAGACACAGTAACACAGGAATGTGGTTTTATGAGAGACACAGTAACACAGGGATGTGGTTATATGAGAGACACTGTAACACAGGGGTGTGGTTATATGAGAGACAGTAACACAGGGATTTGGTTATATGAGAGACACAGTAACACAGGGATGTGGTTATATGAGAGACACAGTAACACAGGGATGTGGTTATGTGAGAGACACAGTAACACAGGGATGTGGTTACATGAGAGACACAGTAACACAGGGATGTGGTTATATGAGAGACACAGTAACACAGGGATGTGGTTTTATGAGAGACACAGTAAAACGGGGATGTGGTTATATGAGAGACACAGTAACACAGGGCTGTGGTTATATGAGAGACAGTAACACAGTAACACAGGGATGTGGTTATATAAGAGACAGTAACACAATAACACAGGGCTGTGGTTATATGAGACACAGTAACACAGTAACACAGGGCTGTGGTTATATGAGAGACACAGTAACACAGGGTTGTGGTTATATGAGACACAGTAACACAGGGCTGTGGTTATATGAGAGACACAGTAACACAGTAACACAGGGTTGTGGTTCTATGAGAGACAGTAACACAGGGTTGTGGTGATATGAGAGACACAGTAACACAGGGCTGTGGTGATATGAGAGACACAGTAACACAGGGTTGTGGTTATATGAGAGACACAGTAACACAGTGCTGTGGTTATATGAGAGACAGTAACACAGGGCTGTGGTTATATGAGAGACAGTAACACAGTAACACAGGGTTGTGGTTATATGAGAGACAGTAACACAGGGTTGTGGTTATATGAGAGACACAGTAACACATGGTTGTGGTTATATGAGAGACACAGTAACACAGGGTTGTGGTTATATGAGAGACAGTAACACAGGGCTGTGGTTATATGAGAGACAGTAACACAGGGTTGTGGTGATATAAGAGACACAGTAACACAGTAACACAGGGTTGTGGTTATATGAGAGACACAGTAACACAGGGCTGTGGTTATATGAGAGACAGTAACACAGGGTTGTGGTTATATGAGAGACAGTAACACAGTAACAGAGGGCTGTGGTTATATGAGAGACAGAAACACAGGGTTGTGGTTATATGAGTGACAGTAACACAGTAACACAGGGTTGTGGTTATATGAGAGACAGTAACACAGTAACACAGGGTTGTGGTTATATGAGAGACAGTAACACAGTAACACAGGGCTGTGGTTATATGAGAGACACAGTAACACAGTAACACAGGGTTGTGGTGATATGAGAGACAGTAACACAGGGTTGTGGTTATATGAGAGACACAGTAACACAGGGATGTGGTTATGTGAGAGACACAGTAACACAGGGATGTGGTTACATGAGAGACACAGTAACACAGGGATGTGGTTATATGAGAGACACAGTAACACAGGGATGTGGTTTTATGAGAGACACAGTAAAACGGGGATGTGGTTATATGAGAGACACAGTAACACAGGGCTGTGGTTATATGAGAGACAGTAACACAGTAACACAGGGATGTGGTTATATAAGAGACAGTAACACAATAACACAGGGCTGTGGTTATATGAGACACAGTAACACAGTAACACAGGGCTGTGGTTATATGAGAGACACAGTAACACAGGGTTGTGGTTATATGAGACACAGTAACACAGGGTTGTGGTTATATGAGAGACACATTAACAAATTAACACAGGGCTGTGGTTATATGAGAGACACAGTAACACAGTAACACAGGGTTGTGGTTCTATGAGAGACAGTAACACAGGGTTGTGGTGATATGAGAGACACAGTAACACAGGGCTGTGGTGATATGAGAGACACAGTAACACAGGGTTGTGGTTATATGAGAGACACAGTAACACAGTGCTGTGGTTATATGAGAGACAGTAACACAGGGTTGTGGTGATATGAGAGACACAGTAACACAGTAACACAGGGCTGTGTTTATATGAGAGACAGTATCACAGGGCTGTGGTTATATGAGAGGCACAGTAACACAGTAACACAGGGCTGTGGTGATATGAGAGACACAGTAACACAGTAACACAGGGCTGTGGTTATATGAGAGACAGTAACACAGGGCTGTGGTTATATGAGAGACAGTAACACAGTAACACAGGGTTGTGGTTATATGAGAGACAGTAACACAGGGTTGTGGTTATATGAGAGACACAGTAACACAGGGTTGTGGTTATATGAGAGACACAGTAACACAGGGTTGTGGTTATATGAGAGACAGTAACACAGGGCTGTGGTGATATAAGAGACACAGTAACACAGTAACACAGGGTTGTGGTTATATGAGAGACACAGTAACACAGGGCTTTGGTTATATGAGAGACAGTAACACAGGGTTGTGGTTATATGAGAGACAGTAACACAGTAACAGAGGGCTGTGGTTATATGAGAGACAGAAACACAGGGTTGTGGTTATATGAGTGACAGTAACACAGTAACACAGGGTTGTGGTTATATGAGAGACAGTAACACAGTAACACAGGGTTGTGGTTATATGAGAGACAGTAACACAGTAACACAGGGCTGCGGTTATATGAGAGACACAGTAACACAGTAACACAGGGTTGTGGTGATATGAGAGACAGTAACACAGGGTTGTGGTTATATGAGAGACACAGTAACACAGGGTTGTGGTTATATGAGAGACACAGTAACACAGGGTTGTGGTGATATGAGAGACACAGTAACACAGGGCTGTGGTTCTATGAGAAACAGTAACACAGGGTGGTGGTTCTATGAGAGACACTGTAACACAGGGTTGTGGTGATATGAGAGACACAGTAACACAGGGTTGTGGTGATATGAGAGACACAGTAACACAGTAACACAGGGCTGTGGTGATATGAGAGACACAGTAACACAGGGCTGTGGTTATATGAGAGACACAGTAACACAGTAACACAGGGTTGTGGTGATATGAGAGACAGTAACACAGGGTTGTGGTTATATGAGAGACACAGTAACACAGGGTTGTGGTTATATGAGAGACACAGTAACACAGGGTTGTGGTGATATGAGAGACACAGTAACACAGGGCTGTGGTTCTATGAGAAACAGTAACACAGGGTGGTGGTTCTATGAGAGACACTGTAACACAGGGTTGTGGTGATATGAGAGACACAGTAACACAGGGTTGTGGTAATATGAGAGACACAGTAACAGAGTAACACAGGGCTGTGGTGATATGAGAGACACAGTAACACAGGGTTGTGGTTATATGAGAGACAGTAACACAGGGCTGTGGTTATATGAGAGACACAGTAACACAGTAACACAGGGCTGTGGTTCTATGAGAGACACAGTAACACAGTAACACAGGGCTGTGGTTATATGAGAGACACAGTAACACAGTAACACAGGGTTGTGGTTCTATGAGAGACAGTAACACAGGGTTGTGGTTATATGAGAGACATAGTAACACAGGGTCCTTCCTTTGTCGGTTGTTGATTTACGGAGATTGTTTGACAGGTTGAAGAAAGCTTTAAGAGTAATTGTCTAAGAATAAATTGTGAAGTTTAACATATAAAGAAATTAAAACAGTGAGAGAGAGGAGAGTCAAGGTGTCATCTGAAAACAAATCACACAAAACAAACAGCTACATTTTTTCCCCCTCTAAATCTAACTTTAAATCAAACATCTACATAGTTTCCCTCTAAATCTAACGTTAAAACTAACATATAAAACAAGCAGAGGAAATTGGCCACCAATAACAAGCTGATCATATTGCCTAGGAGATACAGCCACAATTCACATCTTGTGTTTTGCTTCCAGGTAATTCACAACGGTACTGAGGCACAGGGGGCCAACACAATCCAAGCCTCCATGCCCCTTAAAGGAGTCTGGGACGCGTCATTATCGCTGTAAAGCCAACACATATCTCACCAAAACAAGCCCATCCGCTGAGGAACAAGCAGAGATGTAATGGTCTCTGAGATTAAAACCCCTTTCCAGCTGTAGTCGAGGGTGCCCTCTCCCGCGGAGCAGCAAAACAAATCAGCCTGAGCTGTAGGGGGGCCAGGAAGGCTGGAGATGGAGGTTGGGGCTGGGAGCTAGTGATTGGGAGGGAGATGAAGGCTGGGGCTGGGAGCTAGTGGTTGGGAGGGAAGATGGAGTAGAGGAGGGAGACAGAGTAGAGGAGGCTGGGAGCTAGTGGTTGGGAGGGAGATGGAGTAGAGGAGGCTGGGGAGGGAGGCTTGGGAGGGAGATGGAGGCTGGGGCTGGGAGCTAGTGGTTGGGAGGAAGATGGAGTCTGGGGCTGGGAGCTAGTTGTTGGGAGGAAGATGGAGGCTGGGGCTGGGAGCTAGTGGTTGGGAGGGAGACGGAGTAGAGGAGGCTGGGAGCTAGTGGTTGGGAGTGAGATGGAGGCTGGGGCTGGGAGCTAGCGGGTTGGGAGGGAGATGGAGGCTGGGGCTGGGAGCTAGTGGTTGGGAGGGAGACGGAGTAGAGGAGGCTGGGGAGCTAGTGGTTGGGAGGGAGATGGAGTAGAGGAGGCTGGGGAGCTAGTGGTTGGGAGGGAGACGGAGTAGAGGAGGCTGGGGAGCTAGTGGTTGGGAGGGAGACGGAGTAGAGGAGGCTGGGGAGCTAGTGGTTGGGAGGGAGATGGAGTAGAGGAGGCTGGGGAGCTAGTGGTTGGGAGGGAGATGGAGTAGAGGAGGCTGGGGAGCTAGTGGTTGGGAGGGAGATGGAGTAGAGGAGGCTGGGGAGCTAGTGGTTGGGAGGGAGATGGAGTAGAGGAGGCTGGGGAGCTAGTGGTTGGGAGGGAGATGGAGTAGAGGAGGCTGGGGAGCTAGTGGTTGGGAGGGAGATGGAGTAGAGGAGGCTTGGAGCTAGTGGTTGGGAGGGAGATGGAGTAGAGGAGGCTGGGGAGCTAGTGGTTGGGAGGGAGACAGAGTAGAGGAGGCTGGGGCTGGGAGCTTGTGGTTGGGAGGGAGATGGAGTAGAGGAGGTTGGGGCTGGGAGCTTGTGGTTGGGAGAGAGATGGAGTAGAGGAGGTTGGGGCTTGGAGCTAGTGGTTGGGAGGGAGATGGAGTAGAGGAGGCTGGGGAGCTATTGGTTGGGAGGGAGACGGAGTAGAGGAGGTTGGGGCTTGGAGCTAGTGGTTGGGAGGGAGATGGAGTAGAGGAGTTTGGGGCTTGGAGCTAGTGGTTGGGAGGGAGATGGAGTAGAGGAGGCTGGGGAGCTAGTGGTTGGGAGGGAGATGGAGTAGAGGAGGCTGGAGTGAACCTTTGACTTCCCTGACTCCTTCAATTCACTTCCAAAAGTGTAAATTATTCCACCCTTATCTTGTACCTCTGTCTGTCCTCTGTTCTTACCTGTCTTTCTCGGTTTGCTGAAGATCAATACGTTTAAATCTCAACGAGGAGATAGTTGGTGTTTATATTGAAGAAAGCGTTGTATTAAAAAAGTAAGGTAATCGGCAAACGAAGAAATGCATTCGAACAAAAGGACAAACGTAGGTACGTATCAACTCTAAGGAATCGGAGGAGTCTGAGGAGTCGAAGGGTCACTACGGAAAATCTCTCATCTGCACTCAACTCCGAGGATGGGGTATCGTGGACTTGAGATATACTTGGCTCGAGAAGGGACTGACAACTTTGTTCTCAGGGCTTGGGACGAGAGAGAGAGATTTGGGACCTGGGGATAGGATAGTTTTGTCTCTGGGTAAACAGGTAAGGGCTAGATCAGAGTCTACCCTTGGTGTGCAGTAACAGGACTCAGGGAAAGGCCATCTTGGAGATGATGTACTTAAACCAATATTGTACTGCTCTTTCAGTGTTTCTCATCCTCTTGAAAGGGAATAGGCCATATGTCTCAATTGAAGCACTTCCTTTCCACTTCTCACTGAAAAAGCCACCCTGATTCAGTGTGCGAAATTAATATATTAAGTGCTTTGTATACCTCTGAAGTGGTGAAATGATGTATTCAATGGCCATCAAATCTCCAACGTATTCATGAATCATACATTCAACCCAGGCTTAAAAAGGAATTATGTCAGACAAAATATGAAAATGGACCAGGGATATTATTATTTGATACGATGTTTCATGAATTGATAATTACGTAACTGCTAAGAATAATTTACATAAATGGACATTTCTTGGGAATATATCGTTAAATCGTAAACGTTCTTTTTCAAGTAACAAAAAACCCAGTCCGATATATTGATATAACACTCAGGCAACCGGATGTTTTAGAGTAGAGATTCTCAACTGGTGGGTCGCGGCCCAAATTTGGGTCGAGGGAGGTTTTTGAGTGGGATGTCTACTCCAGTCTGAACTTCCACGGATTAATTAAACCAGGTACAAAGTTGTCTTTACACGATAATGAACCTACACATTCAAATGAATTTAATCTCTGAAAATGTTTCTTCAATCACAATATTTTCCATATTAGCAGCACTATTTAGGTTGAAATAGTGGTCTCAAACCAGGGAGTTTATTATCTCTTTGTCCACCTCTGAGAGGACATGTGATTTAGTGATCTCAAACCAGGGAGTTTATTATCTCTCTGTCCACCTCTGAGAGGACATGTGATTTAGTGGTCTCAAACCAGGGAGTTTATTATCTCTTTGTCCACCTCTGAGAGGACATGTGATTTAGTGGTCTCAAACCAGGGAGTTTATTATCTCTTTGTCCACCTCTGAGAGGACATGTGATTTAGTGGTGTCAAACCAGGGAGTTTATTATGTCTCTGTCCACCTCTGAGAGGACATGTGATTTAGTGGTCTCAAACCAGGGAGTTTATTATCTCTCTGTCCACCTCTGAGAGGACATGTGATTTAGTGGTCTCAAACCAGGGAGTTTATCATCTCTCTCTCCACCTCTGAGAGGACATGTGATTTAGTGATCTCAAACCAGGGAGTTTATTATCTCTCTGTCCACCTCTGAGAGGACATGTGATTTAGTGGTCTCGAACCAGGGAGTTTATTATCTCTCTGTCCACCTCTGAGAGGACATGTGATTTAGTGGTCTCGAACCAGGGAGTTTATTATCTCTCTGTCCACCTCTGAGAGGACATGTGATTTAGTGATCTCAAACCAGGGAGTTTATTATCTCTCTGTCCACCTCTGAGAGGACATGTGAATTAGTGATCTCAAACCAGGGAGTTTATTATCTCTCTGTCCACCTCTGAGAGGACATGTGATTTAGTGGTCTCAAACCAGGGAGTTTATTATCTCTCTGTCCCCCTCTAAGATGACATATGGACTTGTTTTAAGATGGTCATACTATGTATTAATTAGCTATTTAATTTAGAGTTTTACGACCCCTTTTAGGTATGAAATATATATATAATACAGTTATTTGATAAATATTGAATTTGGTCTTAGCCCAGAGAAACTGATTGAATTACATTTTCATAAATGGTAAACTAGACAGTCCAATAATTCATAAGAAATAAGGTTTTAAAGTGTGTCCTTTAAATCTAGAACATTACTGTATAAGAAAGCTGTCACACTGGCATGAAGAGATTCGGGAGACAGGCGCAGGATTACGTAATAGTTTTTTTTATTCAGCCCAAATTAAAGGCACGGGAACGAAGACCAAACAAACACCTAACACAAAACACAGGGCTTTGAAACGTAAACAAAAGAGCGAGGAGTACCTCAAATAAATAACACAATCGCACAATGATTAACACACACGGGACGAGACCCGTAATCGTCTGTGCAATCCACAAGGGCACGATAGACCAAAACACACAGCGCAGGTACTCACACGCACCGACGGACATTGTGACAATAATGGACAGCCAATGGAAACCAAAGGGCACGTATATACAACTACCAATCAGAGGGAATAGGGGACAACAAAAACTTCTGTGTGGAAAGTTCCGGAGGGATCCGTGACCAAAGCTCAGGAAATATTTCTGAGAACGCATCCAATGCAAAAACAGATATCTCTAGTTTAAATGGTAAGATTTTTTTAATGGGATTTTTTGTTGTTGTTTATATAGATTGATGAACCTGTTTGTGTCCATCGACTCTCTATATATATTGTTTTACATTGTTTCATGACTGTGGCAACCTGATTCAATTTGGGTCTCGACTGAAAAAACCTGGTTCAATTTGGGTCTCGACTGAAAAAACTTGGTTCAATTTGGGTCTCGACTGAGAAAACCTGGGTCAATTTGGGTCTGGAATGAGAAAACCTGGTTCAATTTGGGTCCCGACTGAGAAAACCTCGTTCAATTTGGGTCTGGAATGAGAAAACCTGGTTCAATTTGGGTCCCGACTGAGAAAACCTGGTTCAATTTGGGTCCTGACTGAGAAAACCTGGTTCAATTTGGTTCTCGACTGAAAAAACCTGGTTCAATTTGGGTCTCGACTGAGAAAACCTGGTTCAATTTGGGTCTCGACTGAAAAAACCTGGTTCAATTTGGGTCTCGACTGAGAAAACCTGGTTCAATTTGGGTCCAGACTGAGAAAACCTGGTTCAATTTGGGTCCAGACTGAGAAAACCTGGTTCAATTTGGGTCCAGACTGAGAAAACCTGGTTCAATTTGGGTCCAGACTGAGAAAACCTGGTTCAATTTGGGTCCAGACTGAGAAAACCTGGTTCAATTTGGGTCCAGACTGAGAAAACCTGGTTCAATTTGGGTCCCGACTGACAGAGGAAGTATTAATCTCTGTCTGTCTATAATCAGAATTAAATCTTGGCACAGTGCAGAGGAAGTAGTAATCTCTGTCTGTCTATAATCAGAATGAAGTCTTGGTCGAGTGCAGAGCAAGTAGTAATCTGTGTCTGTCTATAATCAGGATTATGTATTGGCCCAGTGCAGATGAAGTAGTAATCTCTGTCTGTCTATAATCAGGATTATGTATTGGCCCAGTGCAGAGGAAGTAGTAATCTGTGTCTGTCTATAATCAGGATTATGTATTGGTCCAGTGAAGAGGAAGTAGTAATCTGTGTCTGTCTATAATCAGGATTATGTATTGGCCCAGTGCAGAGGAAGTAGTAATCTCTGTCTGTCTATAATCAGGATTATGTATTGGCCCAGTGCAGAGGAAGTAGTAGTCTGTGTCTGTCTATAATCAGGTTTATGTATTGGCCCAGTGCAGAGGAAGTAGTAATCTCTGTCTGTCTATAATCAGGATTATGTATTGGCACAGTGCAGAGGAAGTAGTAATCTTTGTCTGTCTATAATCAGGTTTATGTATTGGCCCAGTGCAGAGGAAGTAGTAATCTCTGTCTGTCTATAATCAGGATTATGTATTGGCCCAGTGCAGAGGAAGTAGTAATCTCTGTCAGTCTATAATCAGGATTATGTATTGGCCCAGTGCAGAGGAAGTAGTAATCTGTGTCTGTCTGTATAGGGTCTAGGGTGAGGTCAACCACTGTCTTCCCCTCTGTTTGCATGGTGTTACCACTGACCTTTCCACCCAGAAGTACTTGACCTCATCCCAGATTAAAGGTCATTCTGATGCCCATCCTCCATCCTTTGAAGGGAGGGCACATAATAAGATAACAGGTGATGCTGCTATACTGTAACAGAGATGGAGTACTACAAAATGAGGCCGATCACCAGAGTCTCTCTCATTGGCTGATCGTCCACCTGAGTGGTAGGTGGATAATTGTAGGTAGCTGAGTGGTAGGTGTGTCTCCGTAGGTAGCTGAGTGGTAGGTGTGTCTCCGTAGGTAGCTGAGTGGTAGGTGTGTCTCCGTAGGTAGCTGAGTGGTAGGTGTGTCTCCGTAGGTAGCTGAGTGGTAGGTGTGTCTCCGTAGGTAGCTGAGTGGTAGGTGTGTCTCCGTAGGTAGCTGAGTGGTAGGTGTGTCTCCGTAGGTAGCTGAGTGGTAGGTGTGTCTCCGTAGGTAGCTGAGTGGTAGGTGTGTCTCCGTAGGTAGCTGAGTGGTAGGTGTGTCTCCGTAGGTAGCTGAGTGGTAGGTGTGTCTCCGTAGGTAGCTGAGTGGTAGGTGTGTCTCCGTAGGTAGCTGAGTGGTAGGTGTGTCTCCGTAGGTAGCTGAGTGGTAGGTGTGTCTCCGTAGGTAGCTGAGTTGAAGGTGTATATTTGTAGGTAGCTGAGTGGTAGGTGTATATTTGTAGGATGCTGAGGTGTATATAGGTGTATATTTGTAGATGGCTGGTCTAAAGTAGTGCACTACTTCTCCATGGACCTTTGGTCTAAAGTAGTGCACTACTTTTCCATGGACCCTTGGTCTCAAGTAGTGCACTACTTCTCCATGGACCTTGGTCTAAAGTAGTGCACTACTTCTCCATGGACCCCTGGTCTAAAGTAGTGCACTTCTTCTCCATGGACCTTGGTCTAAAGTAGCGCACTACTTCTCCATGGACCCCTGGTCTAAAGTAGTGCACTTCTTCTCCATGGACCCTTGGTCTCAAGTAGTGCACCACTTCTGCATGGACTCTTGGTCTAAAGTTGTGCACTACTTAGGGAATAGGGCACCATTTGTGACGCCCAGACAGACTTCCAGGAGATATGCTCTGTCTGTCCTAGCCTGAGCCGTGTCAGAGAGAGTGAGTGAGCAGCAAATCAGACAATGTTTATATTCATGAGAGTTATCACAATTGTTTAGCTTCTCTATCTGTTTGCATCATAGCTCTCTATCTTCCAACTCCAAATTGCATCGTATTGTCGTCATGATATTGTCGTATTTCCCAGCATTTCAACTTTTTAGGCTACTTGGGAGTGGAAGGATGCAATCCAATTTTTTGGGGGGATTCTGCTGGATTGTGTTTTGTGGAACCCAGGAGTGCTGTGGAATCAACAGTGGGCCACATCTGTGATTGCGAAAGAGATTCACCCTTCGACACTGGCTTAAGTCCCAAATAGCACCCTTTTCTGTATAGGCTACAGTGCACAATGGGCTCTGGTCAAAAGTAGTGCACTGTATATAGGGAATAGGGTTCCATTTGGAAAGCACTGTCTGCCCGGATCCATCATGATTGAGAAGGTGTGAAAAGCGAAACAGAATCGTCCGAGGCCTAATGGGCATTCTCTGTCCATCACCATCATTTCAGACCTTTTTCCTCTGCTCCCTGCTCCTCCCATCTCCACCTCCTCCCCCTCCTCCCCACTCCCTCGCCTCCTCCTCCTCCTCCCCACTCCCCACTCCTACACCCCACTCATCCTCCCCACTCCTACTCCTCCCCACTCCTCCTCCTCCCCACTCCCACTCCTCCTCCTCCTCCTCCCCACTCCTCCTCCTCCTCCCCACTCCCACTCCTCCTCCTCCTCCCCTCTCCCCCTCCTCCTCCTCCCCACTCCTACACCCCACTCCTGCTCATCCCCACTCCCCACTTCTCCTCCCCACTCCTCCTCCTCCTCCCCACTCCTCCTCCTTCCCACTCCTCCTCCTCCCTGCTCCTCCTCCCCTCTCCTCTTTCTCCCTGCTCCTCTTTCTCACCACTCTTCCTACCTTCCCACTCCTCATCCTCCCCACTCTTCTCCACTCCCCCACACCTCCTCCTCCTCACTCCTCCTCCTCCCCACACCTCCTCCTCCCCTCTTCTCCTCCTTTCCACTCATTTTCCTCCCCACACCTCCTCCTGCTCCCCACATCTCCTCCTCCTCCCCACACCTCCTCCTCCCCTCTCCTCCTCCTTTCCACTCCTTTTCCTCCCCACACCACCTCCTAGTCCCCACACCTCCTCCATTTCTCCACTCCTCTTCCCCACACCTCCTCCTCCTCCCCACTCCTCCTCCCCACACCTCCTCCTCCCTGCTCTTCCTCCTCCCCACACCTCCTCCTCCTCCCCACTCCTCCTCCCTGCTTCTCCTCCTCCCTGATTCTCCTCCTCTCCACACCTCCTCTTTCTCCCTGCTTCTCCTCCTCCCCACTCCTCCTCCTCCTCCCTGCTTCTCCTCCTCCCTGCTCCTCCTCCCCACTCCTCCTCCCCACACCTCCTCCCTGCTCCTCCTATTGTTTGTCTTCTCTAGTCTTTTTTTTTCGGTGAGAGGTAGGAGGAAAATGTCTGTGTTTTTGCCAAAAGGCAGATGCCACTCTGGTGATTTGAATATTATAATACGTAGCAGAGACCTGCTATGCACAACTGATAAACTCCTCGGTATGCAAATGTCAAGCAATTAAAACTGCAACACAGCCCGGAGACTTTTAGCATTTACAGGCTCACCACGCTTCTCAGTGACCCACACTACTGCAAACATGAAATCTCTCCACTGTATGAGTTAGAGGACTACTGGATCCATAGTCTTACCCTAATTTACCCTTCGCCAATGCTGTTGTTTCATTCATGAGTCAGCGTCGATGAGCTCTTTTCATTGGCCAGTAGTTTGACAAAGTAGACCTCATCCCTGCTTCTCCTCCTCCCTGCTCCTCCTCCCCACTCCTCCTTTTCATACCTCCTCTACCTCCCTGCTTCTCCACCTTCCCACTCCTCCTCCTCCCTGCTTCTCCTCCTCCCTGCTCCTCCTCCCCACTCCTCCTCCCCACACGCCAGTAGTTTGACAAAGTAGACCCACGTGTTCTGATTTGACCCCGGACCCATATGGTTGTGTTTAAATTCCCACATGTGTTTTTGAGCCCAGGTCAAACCTGCAACAGCAATGTTGACGTGCAACGTCCAGAACTAAAGCAAACGGCAACCTAAAGTGTGTCAACAGGGCCCTCCGTCACCACGGCAACGTAAAGTGTCTCAACAGGGCCCTCCGTCACCACGGCAACGTAAAGTGTCTCAACAGGGCCCTCCGTCACCACGGCATCGTAAAGTGTCTCAACAGGGCCCTCCGTCACCACGGCAACGTAAAGTGTCTCAACAGGGCCCTCCGTCACCACGGCATCGTAAAGTGTCTCAACAGGGCCCTCCGTCACCACGGCATCGTAAAGTGTCTCAACAGGGCCCTCCGTCACCATGGCAACGTAAAGTGTCTCAACAGGGCCCTCCGTCACCACGGCAACGTAAAGTGTCTCAACAGGGCCCTCCGCCACCAGGGGCCAGGGATTCTACGAGGGTCTGGGAAAACTATTGGAGGGATGAGATACCGTTCGTCCATGAGAAACTACATCATTTGGTGTGTTGTTGCACCTCTATAGAATCTACCACAGACACACACACACACACACATACACACACACACACACACACACATACACACACACACACACACACACACATACACATACACTTCTACACAAAATAATGGGCAACTCTGCATTTTTATACATGACCGTGAGCATGACGGGATGGTAAATGTTTAATTAAGTAATCTGTCTAGCCCAGTGGCCTTGTGAATCTTTACCTGTTTAAAGGTCTTACTCACATCAACTACGGACAACGTGATCACACAGTCATCAGGAACAGCTGGTGCTCTCGTGCGTGGTTCGATGTCGCTTGCCTCCGAGCGAGCATAGAAGGCATTCAGCTCGTAACAGTCGGCTCGCGTCAATGAACAGCATTCACATTACATATTTTTTGCCATTCCCATTCATCCTCTGAATGGCAACACATACACAATCCATGTCTCAATATTTTCTGAAGGCTTAACAATCCTTCTTTAACCTCGTCTCCTCGCGTTCGTCTCCACCGATCGAAGAGGATTTTTAACAAGTAAGAAACATCACTGTTCTAACATCTAAATGTGTATGTTCTTCGTTCTCTGTTCTCCTAGCCGGCAGACGCCAGACACGGCTGTCGTCAAAGCTGGACCTACACCGAGTCACTGCTGTTTGACGGTGTTGAATCTATAATGGCCGTCAGAGCAGTCGGTGGGACAAACAGACGTGATCCTCTCTTCTTTCAATAAAGGGATTATCTGGTTGATCTGACCGAGCTATTACATAGATCTCTCACAAGAGCCTGTTGAAGAGCCTGTTTGTTCTTGCCTTGATCCTTATCTATGGATGCTATATATTTAGGATATGACTCCTAGCCAGGTTTCTAACACGGGTTAGGATGTACATTGGAAAAGCAGAACCAACTTTATATTTGACCACGTGAACCAAGTGTTTGATATGTGTATAATCCCTTCCTATAGGGCAGCTGTTCTCTGTATAATCCCTTCCTATAGGCCAGCTGTTCTCTGTATAATCCCTTCCTATAGGCCAGCTGTTATCTGTATAATCCCTTCCTTTAGGCCAGCTGTTCTCTGTATAATCCCTTCCTATAGGCCAGCTGTTCTCTATATAATCCCTTCCTATAGGCCAGCTGTTCTCTGTATAATCCCTTCCTATAGGCCAGCTGTTCTCTGTATAATCCCTTCCTATAGGCCAGCTGTTCTCTGTATAATCCCTTCCTATGGACCAGCTGTTCTCTGTATAATCCCTTCCTATAGACCAGCTGTTCTCTGTATAATCCCTTCCTATAGGCTAGCTGTTCTCTGTATAATCCCTTCCTATAGGCCAGCTGTTCTCTGTATAATCCCTTCCTATAGGCCAGCTGTTCTCTGTATAATCCCTTCCTATAGGCCAGCTGTTCTCTGTATAATCCCTTCCTATGGACCAGCTGTTCTCTGTATAATCCCTTCCTATAGGCCAGCTGTTCTCTGTATAATCCCTTCCTATAGGCCAGCTGTTCGATGTATAATCCCTTCCTATAGGCCAGCTGTTCTCTGTATAATCCCTTCCTATAGGCCAGCTGTTCTCTGTATAATCCCTTCCTATGGACTAGCTGTTCTCTGTATAATCCCTTTCAATAGACTAACTGTTCTCTGTATAATCCCTTCCTATAGACCAGCTGTTCTCTGTATAATCCCTTCCTATAGACCAGCTGTTCTCTGTATAATCCCTTCCTATAGACCAGCTGTTCTCTGTATAATCCCTTCCTATAGACCAGCTGTTCTCTGTATAAACCCTTCCTATAGACCAGCTGTTCTCTGTATAATCCCTTCCTATAGACCAGCTGTTCTCTGTATAATCCATTCCTATAGACCAGCTGTTCTCTGTATAATCCCTTCCTATAGACCAGCTGTTCTCTGTATAATCCCTTCCTATAGACCAGCTGTTCTCTGTATAATCCCTTCCTATAGACCAGCTGTTCTCTGTATAATCCCTTCCTATAGACCAGCTGTTCTCTGTATAATCCCTTCCTATAGACCAGCTGTTCTCTGTATAATCCCTTCCTATAGGCCAGCTGTTCGATGTATAATCCCTTCCTATAGGCCAGCTGTTCTCTGTATAATCCCTTCCTATAGGCCAGCTGTTCTCTGTATAATCCCTTCCTATGGACCAGCTGTTCTCTGTATAATCCCTTCCTATAGACTAACTGTTCTCTGTATAATCCCTTCCTATAGACCAGCTGTTCTCTGTATAATCCCTTCCTATAGACCAGCTGTTATCTGTATAATCCCTTCCTATAGACCAGCTGTTCTCTGTATAATCCCTTCCTATAGACCAGCTGTTCTCTGTATAAACCCTTTCTATAGACCAGCTGTTCTCTGTATAATCCCTTCCTATAGACCAGCTGTTCTCTGTATAATTCATTAATATAGACCAGCTGTTCTCTGTATAATCCCTTCCTATAGACCAGCTGTTCTCTGTATAATCCCTTCCTATAGACCAGCTGTTCTCTGTATAATCCCTTCCTATAGACCAGCTGTTCTCTGTATAATCCCTTCCTATAGACCAGCTGTTCTCTGTATAATCCCTTCCTATATACCAGCTGTTCTCTGTATAATCCCTTCCTATAGGACATATGTTCTCTGTATAATCCCTTCCTATAGACCAGCTGTTCTCTGTATAATCCATTCCTATAGACCAGTTGTTCTCTGTATAATCCCTTCCTATAGGACATATGTTCTCTGTATAATCCCTTCCTATAGGCCAGCTGTTCTCTGTATAATCCCTTCCTATAGACCATCTGTTCTCTGTATAATCCCTTCCTATAGACCATCTGTTCTCTGTATAATCCCTTCCTGTGGATGCCAGTGCCTTTATCACATTACTCAAATCAAATCAAATTTGTTTTTGTCAAATGCTTACTTAACATGTGTTTAGAAAGTATTTATTCTCTGTATAATCCATTCCTATAGACCAGTTGTTCTCTGTATAATCCCTTCCTATAGGACATATGTTCTCTGTATAATCCCTTCCTATAGACCAGCTGTTCTCTGTATAATCCCTTCCTATAGACCAGCTGTTCTCTGTATAAACCCTTTCTATAGACCAGCTGTTCTCTGTATAATCCCTTCCTATAGACCAGCTGTTCTCTGTATAATCCATTAATATAGACCAGCTGTTCTCTGTATAATCCCTTCCTATAGACCAGCTGTTCTCTGTATAATCCCTTCCTATAGACCAGCTGTTCTCTGTATAATCCCTTCCTATAGACCAGCTGTTCTCTGTATAATCCCTTCCTATAGACCAGCTGTTCTCTGTATAATCCCTTCCTATAGACCAGCTGTTCTCTGTATAATCCCTTCCTATAGACCAGCTGTTCTCTGTATAATCCCTTCCTATAGACCAGCTGTTCTCTGTATAATCCCTTCCTATAGGACATATGTTCTCTGTATAATCCCTTCCTATAGACCAGCTGTTCTCTGTATAATCCCTTCCTATAGACCAGCTGTTCTCTGTATAATCCCTTCCTATAGGACATATGTTCTCTGTATAATCCCTTCCTATAGGCCAGCTGTTCTCTGTATAATCCCTTCCTATAGGCCAGCTGTTCTCTGTATAATCCCTTCCTATAGGCCAGCTGTTCTCTGTATAATCCCTTCCTATAGACCATCTGTTCTCTGTATAATCCCTTCCTATAGACCATCTGTTCTCTGTATAATCCCTTCCTGTGGATGCCAGTGCCTTTATCACATTTCTCAAATCAAATCAAATTTGTTTTTGTCAAATGCTTACTTAACATGTGTTTAGAAAGTATTTATTCAAATAAACTGAAGTAATAAAATATATAATATATATATTATTTTTTTAATTACAAATAAAACATACAAATTATGAAGAAACACACAATAGCACAATTGGCTCGGAGCTCATAAAACGGCAGCCATCTCCTCTTGCGCCAATCCTTGGTCTTTCACAATGTATACCGGGATGAATACATTTCACGTCCGCATTTTACATGTATTCTAATTTTTACCGCCTCACAAAATCTAATCAATACTAAGGATACATTCATTAACATGAGAGGAATATTCATGGGACATTTGGGGTAGGCGCAACATAGGACAACAAAAACAAATTACAAGAGTTTGGGAGAAGTGTTTGTGCAAAGTGTGCCCAGTTCCGACACTTTTATGACTCAAAGAAGAGTCTTAAACTATCAGGTGCTATTCTGAGCTCTCCTATCTGTGCCACCTTGAGGAACTAGAACAAGCAAACGTGTAGTTGTTTCGCCATCACACTATTACTGTTGTTGTTTTTACGCATTCCGAAAAAACAAACCCAGTCCATTATAAATCCCAATCTGGGTCAGTTGGGCATCGTTTGAAATTGTGTTCGGTTGCCATCACGGCAACAACAACAACAACAACAACAACAGAAACATCTTATGAGTGTTCAGCTTTAACAAAACAAATCAGAGGATCAGATCGTGATTTTAGTGCGTGTAGAACAGTGTCACGGGTTCACCCAGACCCGTTCCCCGCCACATTTCTTTACAATACCACAAACATGGGCTTATTCTGTTCAGGACAACCCAGGGTATTCCGCCATGTCATCAGGTCACTGTACATCAAACACAGTGATCATAAACGTTGACGCTGTATATTACGAGTGTTATGATATGGAAATGGGAAGTGCAAAAACACGCGTGTTTGGCTTTCTTTTATGACATCAAAGCCCTATTTACTATAATTCTCAACGTCTCATCTTTCCAAAAATACATCGAGTCCTCTTCATTTACAGCTCACTTAGACAACAAAACAATTTACAAAGGTTGCCCAAATAGCGGAAGGGATAATTTATTTTAGCGAGGTGCTCAAGTTCAGAACGTCTGTCAGTCAAAACCACTTAACACCCAGCGCTGCGGAGCGCAGAGCCTGAGCCCTGATGTCACGAACAGCGCTTTACTGTCACAGCCACTGTGTTTCAATTCAGCCGCCTATCAGTGTCCACATCTGCTCTTCTCTTTTCGACCCGTATACGTTGTACGAGTGTAAGGAGCTTCAGTGTGAGAGCTCGGTGAGACAACCACATATCGCGGTCAAATAGACAAATATACGAACATGCCATTCCAGCTGCACAATGGACATGTAGCAGTTTGCAACAAAATATAGAAAATAATGTTAAACTCATCTAAAATCTAGAAATAACAAATCTGACAATAGTACTCTCTGACATATATTAGGGTAATTTCTGATGAATAAAATACACACTTGAACTATTTAGGGATATAGCATTTTGGAAAGAATCTCTTCACTTGTTTTTCTTTGGAACGTTTGATCACATAAAATCGATTTGATTAAATTCATCTACAAATCCTGTGAATATATTTATATTTTGTATGTATTATTTTTTTTTTTTACATCAACTAAGCGTCTTGTCAAATCCTTTGTATCAGCCATACATCTCGCCGTGTGAAGTAATTGCTTAGACGCAGCATGCAGTCCATTAGGAATCGGCGGGTTGGCTATTAAACTGGCATAAAAGCGAGATGGTTTGGCACGACAAGACTTTCTAATGTAATTGCTTCTTTGCCAGCGCCAAATATGGAATTACTGTGTGTCATGTATCAT
Organism: Oncorhynchus mykiss; assembly: GCF_057628025.1. NCBI lineage: Eukaryota > Metazoa > Chordata > Actinopteri > Salmoniformes > Salmonidae > Oncorhynchus > Oncorhynchus mykiss. Next base: position 992,889 of record NW_028322097.1, read on the forward strand.
TACAAATCTGTCAGGCTAGCCTAGCGCTGAGCGGCAACACAGACAATTTAGATTCATGTATCATTACAAATCTGTCAGGCTAGCCTAGCGCTGAGCGGCAACACAGACAATATAGATTCATGTATCATTACAAATCTGTCAGGCTAGCCTAGCGCTGAGCGGCAACACAGACAATATAGATTCATGTATCATTACAAATCTGTCAGGCTAGCCTAGCGCTGAGCGGCAACACAGACAATATAGATTCATGTATCATTACAAATCTGTCAGGCTAGCCTAGCGCTGAGCGGCAACACAGACAATATAGATTCATGTATCATTACAATCTGTCAGGCTAGCCTAGCGTTGAGCGCAACACAGACAATATAGATTCATGTATCATTACAATCTGTCAGGCTAGCCTAGCGCTGAGCGGCAACACAGACAATATAGATTCATGTATCATTACAATCTGTCAGGCTAGCCTAGCGCTGAGCGCAACACAGACAATTTAGATTCATGTATCATTACAAATCTGTCAGGCTAGCCTAGCGCTGAGCGGCAACACAGACACTATAGATTCATGTATCATTACAAATCTGTCAGGCTAGCCTAGCGCTGAGCGGCAACACAGACAATTTAGATTCATGTATCATTACAAATCTGTCAGGCTAGCCTAGCGCTGAGCGGCAACACAGACAATATAGATTCATGTATCATTACAAATCTGTCAGGCTAGCCTAGCGCTGAGCGGCAACACAGACAATATAGATTCATGTATCATTACAAATCTGTCAGGCTAGCCTAGCGCTGAGCGGCAACACAGACAATATAGATTCATGTATCATTACAAATCTGTCAGGCTAGCCTAGCGCTGAGCTACAACACAGACAATATAGATTCATGTATCATTACAATCTGTCAGGCTAGCCTAGCGCTGAGCGGCAACACAGACAATATAGATTCATGTATCATTACAACCTGTCAGGCTAGCCTAGCGCTGAGCGGCAACACAGACAATTTAGATTCATGTATCATTACAATCTGTCAGACTAGCCTAGCGCTGAGCAGAAACACAGACAATTTAGATTCATGTATCATTACAATCTGTCAGGCTAGCCTAGCGCTGAGCGGCAACACAGACAATTTAGATTCATGTATCATTACAAATCTGTCAGGCTAGCCTAGCGCTGAGCGGCAACACAGACAATTTAGATTCATGTATCATTACAAATCTGTCAGGCTAGCCTAGCGCTGAGCAGCAACACAGACAATTTAGATTCATGTATCATTACGATCTGTCAGGCTAGCCTAGCGCTGAGCCCAACACAGACAATATAGATTCATGTATCATTACAATCTGTCAGGCTAGCCTAGCGCTGAGCGCAACACAGACAATATAGATTCATGTATCATTACAATCTGTCAGACTAGCCTAGCGCTGAGCGCAACACAGACACTATAGATTCATGTATCATTACAAATCTGTCAGGCTAGCCTAGCGCTGAGCGGCAACACAGACAATATAGATTCATGTATCATTACAAATATGTCAGGCTAGCCTAGCGCTGAGCGCAACACAGACACTATAGATTCATGTATCATTACAAATATGTCAGGCTAGCCTAGCGCTGAGCGCAACACAGACAATTTAGATTCATGTATCATAACAATCTGTCAGGCAAGCCTAGCGCTGAGCAGAAACACAGACAATTTAGATTCATGTGTCATTACAAATCTGTCAGGCTAGCCTAGCGCTGAGCAGAAACACAGACAATTTAGATTCATGTATCATTACAATCTGTCAGGCTAGCCTAGCGCTGAGCAGAAACACAGACAATTTAGATTCATGTATCATTACAATCTGTCAGGCTAGCCTAGCGCTGAGCTACAACACAGACAATTTAGATTCATGTATCATTACAATCTGTCAGGCTAGCCTAGCGCTGAGCAGAAACACAGACAATTTAGATTCATGTATCATTACAAATCTGTCAGGCTAGCCTAGCGCTGAGCAGCAACACAGACAATTTAGATTCATGTATCATTACAAATATGTCAGGCTAGCCTAGCGCTGAGCAGAAACACAGACAATTTAGATTCATGTGTCATTACAAATCTGTCAGGCTAGCCTAGCGCTGAGCAGAAACACAGACAATTTAAATTCATGTATCATTACAATCTGTCAGGCTAGCCTAGCGCTGAGCTACAACACAGACAATTTAGATTCATGTATCATTACAATCTGTCAGGCTAGCCTAGCGCTGAGCGCAACACAGACAATATAGATTCATGTGTCATTACAAATCTGTCAGGCTAGCCTAGCGCTGAGCAGAAACACAGATCATTTAAATTAATGTATCATTACAATCTGTCAGGCTAGCCTAGCTCTGAGCGGCAACACAGACAATTTAGATTCATGTATCATTACAATCTGTCAGGCTAGCCTAGCGCTGAGCGGCAACACAGACAATTTAGATTCATGTATCATTACAAATCTGTCAGTCTAGCCTAGCGCTGAGCAGCAACACAGACAATTTAAATTCCGGGTTTGTGGAAAGCCACCAAGCATTTAAATGCCTGCAATAGACTCTAGTCTGGACCAGATGGTGGATTTTTCTTAGGAGCACACGTTGTCACATTTGCTTTGAAAATCATAGAACTAATATCGTTTTTTTAATGTCCACATCATTCTCTCATGCTCTTCCATAACATAATGAGGCAAAAATAACTGCAAAACAAATGTTCCCCTTTAACTCATTATTTTCACCCTTCAATGCTTTCATATATAATACCACCGCGATCGTGTGTCGTTGTACTGGTGCGTGGTGGTAAACTAACGGCACAGTACGGTTCACTGTATATAGTAACAGAGTGGACAGGACACTGACAATCCTGATGTTTGGTTCACTGTATATAGTAACAGAGTGGACAGGACACTGACAATCCTGATGTACGGTTCACTGTATATAGTAACAGAGTGGACAGGACACTGACAATCCTGATGTACGGTTCACTGTATATAGTAACAGAGTGGACAGGACACTGACAATCCTGATATATGGTCCACTGTATATAGTAACAGAGTGGACAGGACACTGACAATCCTGATACATGGTTCACTGTATATAGTAACAGAGTGGACAGGACACTGACAATCCTGATGTACGGTTCACTGTATATAGTAACAGAGTGGACAGGACACTGACAATCCTGATACATGGTCCACTGTATATAGTAACAGAGTGGACAGGACACTGACAATCCTGATACACGGTCCACTGTAGATAGTAACAGAGTGGACAGGACACTGGCAATCCTGATACATGGTCCACTGTATATAGTAACAGAGTGGACAGGACACTGACAATCCTGATGTACGGTCCACTGTATATAGTAACAGAGTGGACAGGACACTGACAATCCTGATGTACGGTTCACTGTTTATAGTAACAGAGTGGACAGGACACTGACAATCCTGATACATGGTCCACTGTATATAGTAACAGAGTGGACAGGACACTGACAATCCTGATGTACGGTTCACTGTATATAGTAACAGAGTGGACAGGACACTGACAATCCTGATACATGGTCCACTGTATATAGTAACAGAGTGGACAGGACACTGACAATCCTGATGTACGGTCCACTGTATATAGTAACAGAGTGGACAGGACACTGACAATCCTGATACACGGTCCACTGTATATAGTAACAGAGTGGACAGGACACTGACAATCCTGATATATCGTCCACTGTATATAGTAACAGAGTGGACAGGACACTGACAATCCTAATGTTTGGTCCACTGTATATAGTAACATAGTGGACAGGACACTGACAATCCTGATACATGGTCCACTGTATATAGTAACAGAGTGGACAGGACACTGACAATCCTGATACATGGTCCACTGTATATAGTAACAGAGTGGACAGGACACTGACAATCCTGATACACGGTCCACTGTATATAGTAACAGAGTGGACAGGACACTGACAATCCTGATATATCGTCCACTGTATATAGTAACAGAGTGGACAGGACACTGACAATCCTAATGTTTGGTCCACTGTATATAGTAACATAGTGGACAGGACACTGACAATCCTGATACATGGTCCACTGTATATAGTAACAGAGTGGACAGGACACTGACAATCCTGATACATGGTCCACTGTATATAGTAACAGAGTGGACAGGACACTGACAATCCTGATACATGGTCCACTGTATACAGTAACAGAGTGGACAGGACACTGACAATCCTGATACATGGTCCACTGTATATAGTAACAGAGTGGACAGGACACTGACAATCCTGATACATGGTCCACTGTATATAGTAACAGTGTGGACAGGACACTGACAATCCTGATGTACGGTTCACTGTTTATAGTAACAGAGTGGACAGGACACTGACAATCCTGATGTACGGTTCACTGTATATAGTAACAGAGTGGACAGGACACTGACAATCCTGATACATGGTCCACTGTATATAGTAACAGAGTGGACAGGACACTGACAATCCTGATATATCGTCCACTGTATATAGTAACAGAGTGGACAGGACACTGACAATCCTGATATATCGTCCACTGTATATAGTAACAGAGTGGACAGGACACTGACAATCCTAATGTTTGGTCCACTGTATATAGTAACAGAGTGGACAGGACACTGACAATCCTGATACATGGTCCACTGTATATAGTAACAGAGTTGACAGGACACTGACAATCCTGATACATGGTCCACTGTATATAGTAACAGAGTGGACAGGACACTGACAATCCTGATACATGGTCCACTGTATACAGTAACAGAGTGGACAGGACACTGACAATCCTGATACATGGTCCACTGTATATAGTAACAGAGTGGACAGGACACTGACAAACCGTGATACATGGTCCACTGTATACAGTAACAGAGTGGACAGGACACTGACAATCCTGATACACGGTCCACTGTATATAGTAACAGAGTGGACAGGACACTGACAATCCTGATATATCGTCCACTGTATATAGTAACAGAGTGGACAGGACACTGACAATCCTGATGTATGGTCCACTGTATATAGTAACAGAGTGGACAGGACACTGACAATCCTGATACATGGTCCACTGTATATAGTAACAGAGTGGACAGGACACTGACAATCCTGATGTATGGTCCACTGTATATAGTAACAGAGTGGACAGGACACTGACAATCCTGACACATGGTCCACTGTATGCTGTGTCTTGTGAAGGGTTATGGAGTGGATCAGGATGCTGTGTCTTGTGAAGGGTTATGGAGTTGATCAGGATGCTGTGTCTTGTGAAGGGTTATGGAGTGGATCAGGATGCTGTCTCTTTTAAAGGGTAATGGAGTGGATCAGGATGCTGTGTTTTGTGAAGGGTAATGGAGTGGATCAGGATGCTGTGTTGTTTAAAGGGTAATGGAGAGGATCAGGATGCTGTGTCTTTTGAAGGGTAATGGAGTGGACCAGGATGCTGTGTCTTGTGAAGGGTAATGGAGTGGACCAGGATACTGTGTCTTGTGAAGGGTAATGGAGTGGATCAGGATGCTGTGTATTGTTAAGGGTAATGGAGTGGATCAGGATGCTGTGTTTTTAAAGGGTAATGGAGTGGATCAGGATGCTGTGTCTTGTGAAGGGTTATGGAGTGGATCAGGATGCTGTCTCTTTTGAAGGGTTATGGAGTGGATCAGGATGCTGTGTCTTGTGAAGGGTTATGGAGTGGATCAGGATGCTGTGTTGTTTAAATTGTTATGGAGTGGATCAGGATGCTGTGTCTTGTAAAGGGTAATGGAGTGGATCAGGATGCTGTGTCTTTTGAAGGGTTATGGAGTGGATCAGGATGCTGTGTCTTGTGAAGGATTATTGAGTGGATCAGGATGCTGTGTCTTGTGAAGGATTATGGAGTGGATCAGGATGCTGTGTTTCTGAAGGGTTACGGTGTGGATCAGGATGCTGTGTCTTGTGAAGGATTATGGAGTGGATCAGGATAATGTGTCTTGTGAAGGATTATGGAGTGGATCAGGATGCTGTGTCTTTTAAAGGGTAATGGAGTGGATCAGGATGCTGTGTCTTGTGAAGGATTATGGAGTGGATCAGGATGCTGTGTCTTGTGAAGGATTTTGGAGTGGATCAGGATGCTGTGTCTTGTGAAGGGTTATGGAGTGGATCAGGATGCTGTGTCTTCTGAAGGGTTACGGAGTGGATCAGGATGCTGTGTCTTGTGAAGGATTATGGAGTGGATCAGGATGCTGTGTCTTGTGAAGGGTTATGGAGTGGATCAAGATGCTGTGTCTTCTGAAGGGTTATGGATTGGATCAGGATGCTGTTTCTTTTTAAGGGTTATGGAGTGGATCAGGATGCTGTGTCTTGTGAAGGGTTATGGAGTGGATCAGGATGCTGTGTCTTCTGAAGGGTAATGGAGTGGATCAGGATGCTGTGTATTGTGAAGGGTTATGAAGTGGATCAGGATGCTGTTTCTTTTTAAGGGTTATGGAGTGGATCAGGATGCTGTGTCTTGTGAAGGGTTATGGAGTGGATCAGGATGCTGTGTCTTGTGAAGGGTAATGGAGTGGATCAGGATGCTGTGTCTTGTGAAGGGTAATGGAGTGGATCAGGATGCTGTGTCTTGTGAAGGGTAATGGAGTGGATCAGGATGCTGTGTCTTGTGAAGGGTTATGGAGTGGATCAGGATGCTGTGTCTTTTAAAGGGTAATGGAGTGGATCAGGATGCTGTGTCTTCTGAAGGGTAATGGAGTGGATCAGGATGCTGTGTATTGTCAAGAGAACCAGGCTCAAACAAGACAGTTCTAGCGATGCTAGCATAACAAAGGCTATTTATTGATCCGGTCAAAACCAAAACGCACACAAACATGCACACACACACACACACACACACACACACACACACACACACACACACACACACACACACACACAGGCATGCACACACACACACACACACACACACACACACACACACACACACACACACACACACACACACACACACACACACACACACACACACACACACACACCACACACACACTCACACACACACACACACACACACCCTGGTTAAGCTTTAGCTGGAGAGCATCATGTTTTTGTAGGATTGCTGGCGTGTGTCTGACCCTGCTAGATGTGGTCTGCAGGATGTCTGATAACTGCAACAGGAAAGGATTAAACAACGTGCCCCTGGGTGACGGACGCACCTGAGATTCACAGTCAGAATCAACCCGACCTAAAATGACTATGAAAGCAGCACGAGAAAATAAAAAAAAACTCTTAAAAGTTGTTTCCAAAATGGCTCCCTGTTCCCCATCGTGCACTGCCATTGGCCAGAGCCCCTTGAATGAACTCTCGTCAAATAGATGTGCACTATTCCAAGAACATGGTGCTATTTGGAATGCAGACTAACACTAAACTATACACGAATATTCAGATTCTAGACTCAACCCGAAGAGGGGGGGGGCGTTAAACCAATGAGACGACTTTGATAAGTGTGACTTCCTGGTTCAACCCCAGAGCCTCATTTATCAAGTTGTTTTCACGCAACAACAACAAAATACTCTAAACCTTGAGAGAGCCCAGGTTTTCCTGCAAAAGTTGGGATTTATCCATTTGGAACTTGCTGGGAAAGTGTGTATGTTGTTAGAGTTAGGGAGGGAAGGAGGGATGATGAGAGAACTTTGTTACCACTATTAAAACTAAAAAAAACATTTTTATTTAACTAGGAAAGTCAGTTAAAGAACCATTTCTTATTTTACAATGACAGGCCTACACCCGGCAAACCCACACGATGCTGTGCCAATTGTACATCGCCCCTATGGGACGCCCAATCACAGCCGGTTGTGGTACAGAGTGTACGCCGCCCAATCACAGCCGGTTGTGGTACAGAGTGTCCGCCGCCCCTATGGGACGCCCAATCACAGCCGGTTGTGGTACAGAGTGTCCGCCGCCCCTATGGGACGCCCAATAACAGCCGGTCGTGGTACAGAGTGTCCGCCGCCCCTATGGGACGCCCAATCACAGCCGGTTGTGGTACAGAGTGTCCGCCGCCCCTATGGGACGCCCAATCACAGCCGGTTGTGGTACAGAGTGTCCACCGCCCCTATGGGACGCCCAATCACAGCCGGTTGTGGTACAGAGTGTCTGCCGCCCCTATGGGACGCCCAATCACAGCCGGTTGTGGTACAGAGTGTCCGCCGCCCCTATGGGACGCCCAATCACAGCCGGTTGTGGTACAGAGTGTCTGCCGCCCCTATGGGACGCCCAATCACAGCCGGTTGTGGTACAGAGTGTCCGCCGTGCCTTAGACCGCTGCGCCTCTTGGGAGCCTTCTCCACATTTACTACATCTACAGTAAGTAACAACACAACGTATGTTTAAGATGAACAACTTGTCTTATGACATAAATATCCACACGAATATCATCCCCATCTGTTATCATCTCTATCTCTGTTATCATCTCTCTATCTGTTATCATCTCTATGTCTGTTATCATCTCTATATATGTTATCTTCTCTATGTCTGTTATCATCTCTATCTATTTGTCTTGTATCATCTCTATGTCTGTTATTATCTATATATCTCTATCTTGTATCATCTCTCTATCTGTTATCATCTCTATCTCTATCTTGTATCATCTCTCTGTCCGTTATCATCTATCTATCTATATCTGTTATCACCTCTCTATCTGTTATTACCTCTCTATCTGTTATCATCTCTCTGTCTGTTATCATCTCTATCTATTTGTCTTGTATCATCTCTCTGTCTGTTATCATCTCTCTGTCTGTTATCATCTATCTATCTCTATCTTGTATCATCTCTCGATCTGTTATAATCTATCTATCTCTATCTTGTATCATCTCTATCTGTTATCATCTCTATCTATTTGTCTTGTATCATCTCTCTATCTGTTATCATTTCTATCTATTTGTCTTGTATAATCTCTCTATCTGTTATCATCTCTATCTATTTGTCTTGTATCATCTCTCTATCTGTTATCATCTATCTATCTCTATCTTGTATCATCTCTCTATCTGTTATCATCTATCTATCTATATCTTGTATCATCTCTCTGTCTGTTATCATCTATCTATCTCTGTCTTGTATCATCTCTCTATCTGTTATGATCTATCTATCTCTATCTTGTATCATCTCTATCTGTTATCATCTCTATCTATTTGTCTTGTATCATCTCTCTATCTGTTATCATCTCTATCTATTTGTCTTGTATCATCTCTCTATCTGTTATCATCTATATCTTGTATCATCTCTACATCTGTTATCATCTCCAGCTGTCTATAGTTTAAAAATCAGGATAAACGTTTCACATGCCAGCTCTGAGGTATAGTAAACATAGGGAGCAATTGTTTTTACATTGAAGTGTTTTAGTGTCAGTCCTTTTTACTGTCTGTTGTGAAAGGATTTGAGTCAACACTGGGCACGTCTGTGTTTGAGAGTGACAGTAAGTTTAGCGCTTTCCTCATTCTCCCTGGGATCTCTTCAGACCTTGTTAAGTTGCTAGGGGTCATCCTGTTGTTGCAGACTAATGGAGAAGAGAGGTTAGGCCGCGGAGACAGGTGGAGCGAGAGTGATACGTCTCCATCTATCCATCCATCAGTCCATCTATCCTCATGCTCTATCCCTCCATCCATCCATCCATCTATCCTCATGCTCTCGCCCTCCATCCATCCATCCATCTATCCTCATGCTCTCTCCATCCATCCATCCCTCCATCCATCCATCCCTCCCTCCATCCATCCATCCATCCATCCATCCATCCATCCCTCCATCCATCCATCCCTCCATCCATCCATCCATCCATCCATCCATCCATCCATCCTTCCATTCATCCTCCATCCATCCATCCATCCATCCATCCCTCCATCCATCCATCCATCCATCCATCCATCTATCCATCCATCCATCCATCCATCCATCTATCTATCTCTCTATCTGTTATCATTTCTATCTATTTGTCTTGTATAATCTCTCTATCTGTTATCATCTCTATCTATTTGTCTTGTATCATCTCTCTATCTGTTATCATCTATCTATCTCTATCTTGTATCATCTCTCTATCTGTTATCATCTATCTATCTATATCTTGTATCATCTCTCTGTCTGTTATCATCTATCTATCTCTGTCTTGTATCATCTCTCTATCTGTTATGATCTATCTATCTCTATCTTGTATCATCTCTATCTGTTATCATCTCTATCTATTTGTCTTGTATCATCTCTCTATCTGTTATCATCTCTATCTATTTGTCTTGTATCATCTCTCTATCTGTTATCATCTATATCTTGTATCATCTCTACATCTGTTATCATCTCCAGCTGTCTATAGTTTAAAAATCAGGATAAACGTTTCACATGCCAGCTCTGAGGTATAGTAAACATAGGGAGCAATTGTTTTTACATTGAAGTGTTTTAGTGTCAGTCCTTTTTACTGTCTGTTGTGAAAGGATTTGAGTCAACACTGGGCACGTCTGTGTTTGAGAGTGACAGTAAGTTTAGCGCTTTCCTCATTCTCCCTGGGATCTCTTCAGACCTTGTTAAGTTGCTAGGGGTCATCCTGTTGTTGCAGACTAATGGAGAAGAGAGGTTAGGCCGCGGAGACAGGTGGAGCGAGAGTGATACGTCTCCATCTATCCATCCATCAGTCCATCTATCCTCATGCTCTATCCCTCCATCCATCCATCCATCTATCCTCATGCTCTCGCCCTCCATCCATCCATCCATCTATCCTCATGCTCTCTCCATCCATCCATCCCTCCATCCATCCATCCCTCCCTCCATCCATCCATCCATCCATCCATCCATCCATCCATCCATCCCTCCATCCATCCATCCCTCCATCCATCCATCCATCCATCCATCCATCCATCCATCCTTCCATTCATCCTCCATCCATCCATCCATCCATCCATCCCTCCATCCATCCATCCATCCATCCATCCATCCATCCATCTATCCATCCATCCATCCATCCATCCATCCATCCATCCATCTATCCTCACTCTCTCTCCCCCATCCATCCATCCATCCATCCATCCATCTATCCTCACGCTCTCTCCATCCATCCATCCATCCATCCATCCATCCATCCATCCATCATCCATCTATCCTCACGCTCTCTCCATCCATCCATCCATCCATCCATCCATCCATCATCCATCTATCCTCACGCTCTCTCCATCCATCTATCCATCCATCCATCCATCCATCCATCCATCCTCATTCTCTCCCTCCATCCATCTATCTCTCTCAAAAGCCACGTTCCATTTCTCAGTTTCACAAGGTGACGAGGTAACTTAAATCAACATGCTGGATCAGTAGACTAGACAAGGTGATATATCTAGGGACAAGTGTGCAAGTCCAACTCCCATCCTCTCTGCAAGCCTCTCTCAAACCCTCTCTCCAAGCCCCCCTCCCATCCTCTCTCCAAGCCCCCCTCCCAGCCTCTCTCAAAGCCCCCTCCAACCCTCTCTCCAAGCCCCCCTCCAACCCTCTCTCCAAGCCCCCCTCCCATCCTCTCTCCAAGCCTCCCTCCCATTCTCTCTCCAAGCCCCCTCCCTGCCTCTCTCCAAGCCTCCCTCCCTGCCTCTCTCCAAGCCCCCCTCCCAGCCTCTCTCCAAGCCCCCCTCCCATCCTCTCTCCATGCCCCCCTCCCTGCCTCTCTCCAAGCCTCCCTCCCTGCCTCTCTCCAAGCCCCCCTCCCAGCCTCTCTCCAAGCCCCCCTCCCATCCTCTCTCCATGCCCCCCTCCCATCCTCGCTCCAAGCCCCCCTCCCATCCTCTCTACAAGCCTCCCTCCCATCCTCTCTCCAAACCCCCTCCCATCCTCTCTCCAAGCCCCCCTCCCAGCCTCTCTCCAAGCCCCCGTCTCATCCTCTCTCCAAGCCCCCCTCCCATCCTCTCTCCATGCCCTCCTCCCATCCTCTCTCCATGCCCCCTCCCATCCTCTCTTCAAGCCCCTCTCCCATCCTCTCTCCAAGCCCCTCTCCCATCCTCTCTCCAAGCCCCCCTCACAGCCTCTCTCCAAGCCCCCCTCCCAGCCTCTCTCCAAGCCTCTCTCCAAGCCTCTCTCCAAGCCCTACTCCCAGCCTCTCTCCATGCCCCCCTCCAACCCTCTCTCCAAGCCCCCCTCCCAGCCTCTCTCCAAGCCTCCCTCCCTGCCTCTCTCCAAGCCCCCCTCCCAGCCTCTCTCCAAGCCTCCCTCCCATCCTCTCTCCGAGCCCCCCTCCCATCCTCTCTCCAAGCCCCCCTCCAAGCTCATCAATTCATTGATTGTGTGTGTGCGTTCATGTGTGTATCCATCAAGCCCTCCTCTCCCAACCCACATGGATCCATCCTGACCCTGTGAAGGTCAATCTAACCCTCTGTGGTCACATGGATCCATCCTTACCCTGTGAAGGTCAATCCATCCCTATCTGTGGTCACATGGATCCATCCTGACCCTGTGAAGGTCATTCTAAACCTATCTGTGGTCACTTGGATCCATCCTGACCCTGTGAAGGTCAATCTAACCCTCTCCGTGGTCACATGGATCAATCCTGGCCCTGTGAAGGTCAATCTAAACCTCTCTGTGGTCACATGGATCCATCCTGACCCTGTGATGGTCAATCCATCCCTCTCTGTGGTCACATGGATCAATCCTGGCCCTGTGAAGGTCATTCTAAACCTCTATGTGGTCACTTGGATCCATCCTGACCCTGTGAAGGTCAATCTAACCCTCTCTCTGGTCACATGGATCCATCCTGAGCCTGTGAAGGTCAATCAATCCCTCTCTCTGGTCACATGGATCCATCCTGACCCTGTGAAGGTCAATCTAACCCTCTCTCTGGTCACATGGATCCATCCTGACCCTGTGAAGGTCAATCCATCCCTCTCCGTGGTCACATGGATCCATCCTGACCCTGTGAAGGTCAATCCATCCCTCTCCGTGGTCACATGGATCCATCTTGACCCTGTGAAGGTCAATCTAACCCTCTCTCTGGTCACTTGGATCCATCCTGACCCTGTGAAGGTCATTCTAAACCTCTCTGTGGTCACATGGATCCATCCTGACCCTGTGAAGGTCAATCTAACCCTCTCCCAACCTACATGCATCCATCTTGACCCTGTGAAGGTCAATCGAACCCTCTCTCTGGTCACATGGATCCATCCTGACCCTGTGAAGGTCAATCTAACCCTCTCTCTGGTCACATGGATCCATCCTGACCCTGTGAAGGTCAATCTAACCCTCTCCCAACCCACATGGATCTATCCTGACCCTGTGAAGGTCAATCTAACACCCTCTCCGGTCTCTGAGGTCTTTGCTCTTCGGTGCCTTGAGACAGAGAGAGTCACGACATGTTGTTTTCTCAAAGGCATCTATCAAAGTCAAATCCTTCAGACATTGATTGGCTTGGCTCATTAGGGATGATCTGAAGACCACACACACACACACACACACACACACACACACACACACACACACACACACAGACACACAGACACACACACACACACACACACACAAAAGGCACACACACACACGCACACGGCACACACACACGACATGCACACACACACGACACACACACACACACTGAACATACACACACACACACACAACACACACACACACATGACACACACACACACACACACACACGACACACACACACACACGACACACACCACTATCACACAGACACTGAACACACGCACACACACACACACAAGCACACACAGGACACACACACACACACGACACACGACACACGACACACAACACATAATAAGGGCCCCCCTGTTGATATAAAGGGCCCCCCTGTTGATATAAAGGGCCCACATGTTGATATAAAGGGCCCCCCTGTTGATATAAAGGGCCCCACTGTTGATATAAAGGGTCCCCCTGTTGATTTAAAGGGCCAGGCCCCACTGTTGATATACAGGGCCCCGCTGTTCATATAAAGGGCCCCGGTGTTGATCTAAAGGGCCCCCCTGTTGATACAAAGGGCCCCCCTGTTGATATAAAGGGCCCCACTGTTGATATAAAGGGCCCCCCTGTTGATCTAAAGGGCCCCCCTGTTGATATAAAGGGCCCCCCTGTTGATATAAAGGGCCCCCCTGTTGATATAAAGGGCCCCTCTGTTGATATAAAGGGCCAGGCCCCACTGTTGATATAAAGGGCCCCCCTGTTGATATATAGGGCCCCCCTGTTGATATAAAGATCCAGGCAGACTGGTAAGCATTCTGCAGTAAAGACTAAACTATAGACTGTAGAAAAGAGCTCCTGAAACTGACAAACCCGTTGATTGTTATGAGACAACTCATTAACATGGAGACAATGCTTCCTAAGCGATACCGAATTCTCCATAAAACAAAAAGCTGCCCATTCTTTACAGCCTTGACCACTGACGGCTGACCTGCAAGCTAACTACTGTGCTCTCTGCCTACTTGACATTTAGATTTGGAGAGACAGGGAGAGAGAGACAGTTTCTACTGGAAACTGTTATCAATGCCACGCAAGGAAGCCTTAAATCCATGTCCCGAATGCCACCCTATGCTCTACATAACTCTCTGTACCCTAAGGTCACTACATAGAAAATAGGGGGTCATTTGGAATGCGGGCCAGTAACTCCAGAACTGGCCCTCGGGTCGCAAGGCCATCAGTTGTGACGGGAATGAGAGACAGAACCATTAAAGGTGGTTTAATTAGTCCTCTATTTCTCATAGCAGGGTAGTCTGTGTGTGTGTGTGTGTGTGTGTGTGTGTGTGTGTGTGTGTCTGTGTGTGTGTGTGTGAGTCTGTGTGTGTGAGTGTCCTCCGTCTCTCGTCTTCTCCACGTCCTCAGCGCACACACATACACACACACACACACACACACACACACACACACACACACACATACACACACAACCGTCTTCAGGGCAGTATACTAATTTTGTATTGAACTCGGGTGTCTCCTTCGTACCAAATGTCACCCTGTTTCCTGTGTAGTGTATTGCTATGGGCCCTGGTGAAGAGTAGTGCACTAGGTAAAGGGGGGGGTGTTCATTTGGGACCATGGTTTTGAAATCTGGAGGTTGCAGTCTGACTGTATCTATGCCCACTAACTCTGGCTGAAATAGTCATTAGGAAACGTGTGCACGTGTTGAATATGTTGATTGTGAATGTAGAGACGAGTGTTAGACACGCTGATATGGGTCTGTGTGTGTGTGTCTAAGGTCAAGGCTCGGGAAAGGAAATGACTTAAACCACACACACAGACAGACACAGACACACACACACACACACACACACACACACACACACACACACACACACACACACACACACACAGACACAGACACAGACACAGACAAGTTATAGTATGATGCTATGTGTTCTAAAGGGGGGGGGAGCGGATTCCAACCACACGTTATCCCATACCTCTAGTTATATTATGATGCTATGTGTTCTAAAGTGGGGGGGGGGGGGAGCTGATTCCAACCACACGTTATCCCATACCTCTAGTTCTATTATGATGCTATGTGTTCTAAAGTGGGGGGGGGGAGCTGATTCCAACCACATGTTATCCCATACCTCTAGTTATATTATGATGCTATGTGTTCTAATGGAGGGGGGGGGGGGGGGGAGCTGATTCCAACCACATGTTATCCTATACCTCTAGTTCTATTATGATGCTATGTGTTCTAAAGGGGGGGGGGGGGGGAGCTGATTCCAACCACATGTTATCCCATACCTCTAGTTATATTATGATGCTATGTGTTCTAAAGGGGGGGGGGGGGGGGGGCTGATTCCAACCACATGTTATCACATACCTCTAGTTCTATTATGCTATGTGTTCTAAAGTGTGGGGGGGGGGGCTGATTCCAACCACATGTTATCCCATACCTCTAGTTCTATTATGATGCTATGTGTTCTAAAGTGTGGGGGGGGGGGGGGCTGATTCCAACCACATGTTATCCCATACCTCTAGTTATATTATGATGCTATGTGTTCTAAAGTGTGTGGGGGGGGGGGGGGGGGGGGCTGATTCCAACCACATGTTATCCTATACCTCTAGTTCTATTATGATGCTATGTGTTCTAAAGTGTGGGGGGGGGGGGGGGGGGGGAGCTGATTCCAACCACATGTTATCCCATACCTCTAGTTCTATTATGATGCTATGTGTTCAAAAGGGGGGGGGAGCTGATTCCAACCACATGTTATCCCATACCTCTAGTTATATTATGATGCTATGTGTTCTAAAGTGGGGGGGGGGGGGGGGCTGATTCCAACCACACGTTATCCCATACCTCTAGTTCTATTATGATGCTATGTGTTCTAAAGTGGGGGGGGGGAGCTGATTCCAACCACATGTTATCCTATACCTCTAGTTCTATTATGATGCTATGTGTTCTAAAGGGGGGGGGGGAGCTGATTCCAACCACATGTTATCCCATACCTCTAGTTATATTATGATGCTATGTGTTCTAAAGGGGGGGGGGGGGGGGGGAGCTGATTCCAACCACATGTTATCACATACCTCTAGTTCTATTATGCTATGTGTTCTAAAGTGTGGGGGGGGGGCTGATTCCAACCACATGTTATCCCATACCTCTAGTTCTATTATGATGCTATGTGTTCTAAAGTGTGGGGGGGGGGGGGGCTGATTCCAACCACATGTTATCCCATACCTCTAGTTATATTATGATGCTATGTGTTCTAAAGTGTGTGGGGGGGGGGGGGGGGGAGCTGATTCCAACCACATGTTATCCTATACCTCTAGTTCTATTATGATGCTATGTGTTCTAAAGTGTGGGGGGGGGGGGGGGGGGGGGAGCTGATTCCAACCACATGTTATCCCATACCTCTAGTTCTATTATGATGCTATGTGTTCAAAAGGGGGGGGGGAGCTGATTCCAACCACATGTTATCCCATACCTCTAGTTCTATTATGATGCTATGTGTTCTAAAGGGTGGGGGGGGGGGGGGGAGCTGATTCCAACCACATGTTATCCCATACCTCTAGTTATATTATGATGCTATGTGTTCTAAAGGGGGGGAGGAGCTGATTCCAACCACATGTTATCCCATACCTCTAGTTATATTGTGATGCTATGTGTTCTAAAGGAGGGGGGGGGGGGGGGAGCTGATTCCAACCACATGTTATCCCATACCTCTAGTTCTATTATGATGCTATGTGTTCTAATGGAGGGGGGGGGGGGGGGCTGATTCCAACCACATGTTATCCCATACCTCTAGTTATATTGTGATGCTATGTGTTCTAAAGGAGGGGGGGGGGGGGGAGCTGATTCCAACCACATGTTATCCCATACCTCTAGTTCTATTATGATGCTATGTGTTCTAATGGAGGGGTGGGGGGGGGGGCTGATTCCAACCACATGTTATCCCATACCTCTAGTTATATTATGATGCTATGTGTTCTAATGGAGGGGGGGGGGGGGGGCTGATTCCAACCACATGTTATCCCATACCTCTAGGTATATTATGATGCTATGTGTTCTAATGGAGAGGGGGGGGGGGGGGCTGATTCCAACCACATGTTATCCCATACCTCTAGTTATATTGTGATGCTATTTGTTCTAAAGGAGGGGGGGGGGGGGCTGATTCCAACCACATGTTATCCCATACCTCTAGTTATATTATGATGCTATGTGTTCTAATGGAGGGGGGGGGGGGGGAGCTGATTCCAACCACATGTTATCCCATACCTCTAGTTATATTGTGATGCTATTTGTTCTAAAGGAGGGGGGGGGGGGCTGATTCCAACCACATGTTATCCCATACCTCTAGTTATATTATGATGCTATGTGTTCTAATGGAGGGGGGGGGGGGGGGGGGGGAGCTGATTCCAACCACATGTTATCCCATACCTCTAGTTATATTATGATGCTATGTGTTCTAATGGAGGGGGGGGGGGGGGCTGATTCCAACCACATGTTATCCCATACCTCTAGTTATATTATGATGCTATGTGTTCTAATGGAGGGGGGGGGGGGGGGGGGGGCTGATTCCAACCACACGTTATCCCATACTTCTAGTTCTATTATGATGCTATGTGTTCTAAAGGGGGGGGGGGGGGCTGATTCCAACCACATGTTATCCCATACCTCTAGTTCTATTATGATGCTATGTGTTCTAAAGGGGGGGGGGGGGGGCTGATTCCAACCACATGTTATCCCATACCTCTAGTTATATTATGATGCTATGTGTTCTAATGGAGGGGGGGGGGGGGGGAGCTGATTCCAACCACATGTTATCCCATACCTCTAGTTCTATTATGATGCTATGTGTTCTAATGGAGGGGGGGGGGGGGGGGGGGGGGAGCTGATTCCAACCACATGTTATCCCATACCTCTAGTTATATTATGATGCTATGTGTTCTAATGGAGGGGGGGGGGGGGGGGAGCTGATTCCAACCACATGTTATCCCATACCTCTAGTTATATTATGATGCTATGTGTTCTAATGGAGGGGGGGGGGGGGGGAGCTGATTCCAACCACATGTTATCCCATACCTCTAGTTATATTATGATGCTATGTGTTCTAATGGAGGGGGGGGGGGCTGATTCCAACCACATGTTATCCCATACCTCTAGTTATATTATGATGCTATGTGTTCTAATGGAGGGGGGGGGGGGGGGCTGATTCCAACCACACGTTATCCCATACTTCTAGTTCTATTATGATGCTATGTGTTCTAAAGGGGGGGGGGGGGGGGCTGATTCCAACCACATGTTATCCCATACCTCTAGTTCTATTATGATGCTATGTGTTCTAAAGGGGGGGGGGGGGGGGGGGGGGGCTGATTCTAACCACATGTTATCCCATACCTCTAGTTATATTATGATGCTATGTGTTCTAATGGAGGGGGGGGGGGGGGGGGGGGGGAGCTGATTCCCACCACATGTTATCCCATACCTCTAGTTCTATTATGATGCTATGTGTTCTAAAGGAGGGGGGGGGGGGGGGGCTGATTCTAACCACATGTTATCCCATACCTCTAGTTATATTATGATGCTATGTGTTCTAATGGAGGGGGGGGGGGGGGGTGATTCCAACCACACGTTATCCCATACTTCTAGTTCTATTATGATGCTATGTGTTCTAAAGGGGGGGGGGGGGGGCTGATTCCAACCACATGTTATCCCATACCTCTAGTTCTATTATGATGCTATGTGTTCTAAAGGGGGGGGGGGGGGGGGGCTGATTCTAACCACATGTTATCCCATACCTCTAGTTATATTATGATGCTATGTGTTCTAATGGAGGGGGGGGGGGGGGCTGATTCCAACCACATGTTATCCCATACCTCTAGTTATATTATGATGCTATGTGTTCTAATGGAGGGGGGGGGGGGGGGGGGGGGCTGATTCCAACCACACGTTATCCCATACTTCTAGTTCTATTATGATGCTATGTGTTCTAAAGGGGGGGGGGGGGGGGGGCTGATTCCAACCGCATGTTATCCCATACCTCTAGTTCTATTATGATGCTATGTGTTCTAAAGGGGGGGGGGGGGGGGGCTGATTCCAACCACATGTTATCCCATACCTCTAGTTATATTATGATGCTATGTGTTCTAATGGAGGGGGGGGGGGGGGGGGGAGCTGATTCCAACCACATGTTATCCCATACCTCTAGTTCTATTATGATGCTATGTGTTCTAAAGGAGGGGGGGGGGGGGCTGATTCCAACCACATGTTATCCCATACCTCTAGTTATATTGTGATGCTATGTGTTCTAATGGAGGGGGGGGGGGGGGGGGGGGGCTGATTCCAACCACATGTTATCCCATACCTCTAGTTATATTGTGATGCTATGTGTTCTAATGGAGGGGGGGGGGGGGCTGATTCCAACCACATGTTATCCCATACCTCTAGTTCTATTATGATGCTATGTGTTCTAAAGGGGGGGGGGAGCTGATTCCAACCACACGTTATCCCATACCTCTAGTTCTATTATGATGCTATGTGTTCTAAAGGGGGGGGGGGCTGATTCCAACCACATGTTATCCCATACCTCTAGTTATATTATGATGCTATGTGTTCTAAAGGGGGGGGGGGGGGGGGGCTGATTCCAACCACATGTTATCCCATACCTCTAGTTCTATTATGATGCTATGTGTTCTAAAGGGGGGGGGGGGGGGAGCTGATTCCAACCACACGTTATCCCATACCTCTAGTTCTATTATGATGCTATGTGTTCTAAAGGGGGGGGGGGGGGAGCTGATTCCAACCACATGTTATCCCATACCTCTAGTTCTATTATGATGCTATGTGTTCTAAAGGAGGGGGGGGGGCTGATTCCAACCACACGTTATCCCATACCTCTAGTTCTATTATGATGCTATGTGTTCTAAAGGGGGGGGGGGGGAGCTGATTCCAACCCCACATTATCCCATACCTCTAGTTCTATTATGATGCTATGTGTTCTAAAGGAGGGGGGGGGGGGGGGGGGGGGGAGCTGATTCCAACCACATGTTATCCCATACCTCTAGTTCTATTATGATGCTATGTGTTCTAATGGAGGGGGGGGGGGGGGGGCTGATTCCAACCACATGTTATCCCATACCTCTAGTTGTTTTGTGATGCTATGTGTTCTAAAGGGGGGGGGGGGGGGGCTGATTCCAACCACATGTTATCCCATACCTCTAGTTATATTATGATGCTATGTGTTCTAATGGAGGGGGGGGGGGGGGGGGGGGGTGATTCCAACCACATGTTATCCCATACCTCTAGTTATATTATGATGCTATGTGTTCTAATGGAGGGGGGGGGGGGGGGTGATTCCAACCACATGTTATCCCATACCTCTAGTTATATTATGATGCTATGTGTTCTAATGGAGGGGGGGGGGGGGGGGGTGATTCCAACCACATGTTATCCCATACCTCTAGTTATATTATGATGCTATGTGTTCTAATGGAGGGGGGGGGGGGGGTGATTCCAACCACATGTTATCCCATACCTCTAGTTATATTATGATGCTTTGTGTTCTAATGGAGGGGGGGGGGGGGGAGCTGATTCCAACCACATGTTATCCCATACCTCTAGTTCTATTATGATGCTATGTGTTCTAAAGGAGGGGGGGGGGGGGGCTGATTCTAACCACATGTTATCCCATACCTCTAGTTATATTATGATGCTATGTGTTCTAATGGAGGGGGGGGGGGCTGATTCCAACCACATGTTATCCCATACCTCTAGTTATATTATGATGCTATGTGTTCTAATGGAGGGGGGGGGGGGGGGGGCTGATTCCAACCACACGTTATCCCATACTTCTAGTTCTATTATGATGCTATGTGTTCTAAAGGGGGGGGGGGGGGGGGGAGCTGATTCCAACCACATGTTATCCCATACCTCTAGTTATATTATGATGCTATGTGTTCTAATGGAGGGGGGGGGGGGGGGGAGCTGATTCCAACCACATGTTATCCCATACCTCTAGTTATATTATGATGCTATGTGTTCTAATGGAGGGGGGGGGGGGGAGCTGATTCCAACCACATGTTATCCCATACCTCTAGTTATATTATGATGCTATGTGTTCTAATGGAGGGGGGGGGGGGGGGGCTGATTCCAACCACACGTTATCCCATACTTCTAGTTCTATTATGATGCTATGTGTTCTAAAGGGGGGGGGGGGGGGGGGGCTGATTCCAACCACATGTTATCCCATACCTCTAGTTCTATTATGATGCTATGTGTTCTAAAGGGGGGGGGGGGGGGGGGCTGATTCCAACCACATGTTATCCCATACCTCTAGTTATATTATGATGCTATGTGTTCTAATGGAGGGGGGGGGGGGGGGGGGGGGAGCTGATTCCCACCACATGTTATCCCATACCTCTAGTTCTATTATGATGCTATGTGTTCTAAAGGAGGGGGGGGGGGGGGGGCTGATTCTAACCACATGTTATCCCATACCTCTAGTTATATTATGATGCTATGTGTTCTAATGGAGGGGGGGGGGGGGCTGATTCCAACCACATGTTATCCCATACCTCTAGTTATATTATGATGCTATGTGTTCTAATGGAGGGGGGGGGGGGGGGGGGCTGATTCCAACCACACGTTATCCCATACTTCTAGTTCTATTATGATGCTATGTGTTCTAAAGGGGGGGGGGGGGGGGCTGATTCCAACCGCATGTTATCCCATACCTCTAGTTCTATTATGATGCTATGTGTTCTAAAGGGGGGGGGGGGGGGGGCTGATTCCAACCACATGTTATCCCATACCTCTAGTTATATTATGATGCTATGTGTTCTAATGGAGGGGGGGGGGGGGGGAGCTGATTCCAACCACATGTTATCCCATACCTCTAGTTCTATTATGATGCTATGTGTTCTAAAGGAGGGGGGGGGGGGGGCTGATTCCAACCACATGTTATCCCATACCTCTAGTTATATTGTGATGCTATGTGTTCTAATGGAGGGGGGGGGGGGGGGGGGCTGATTCCAACCACATGTTATCCCATACCTCTAGTTATATTGTGATGCTATGTGTTCTAATGGAGGGGGGGGGGGGGGGCTGATTCCAACCACATGTTATCCCATACCTCTAGTTCTATTATGATGCTATGTGTTCTAAAGGGGGGGGGGAGCTGATTCCAACCACACGTTATCCCATACCTCTAGTTCTATTATGATGCTATGTGTTCTAAAGGGGGGGGGGGCTGATTCCAACCACATGTTATCCCATACCTCTAGTTATATTATGATGCTATGTGTTCTAAAGGGGGGGGGGGGGGGGGCTGATTCCAACCACATGTTATCCCATACCTCTAGTTCTATTATGATGCTATGTGTTCTAAAGGGGGGGGGGGGGGGGAGCTGATTCCAACCACACGTTATCCCATACCTCTAGTTCTATTATGATGCTATGTGTTCTAAAGGGGGGGGGGGGGGAGCTGATTCCAACCACATGTTATCCCATACCTCTAGTTCTATTATGATGCTATGTGTTCTAAAGGAGGGGGGGGGGCTGATTCCAACCACATGTTATCCCATACCTCTAGTTCTATTATGATGCTATGTGTTCTAAAGGGGGGGGGGGGGGGCTGATTCCAACCACACGTTATCCCATACCTCTAGTTCTATTATGATGCTATGTGTTCTAAAGGGGGGGGGGGGGGGGGGGAGCTGACTCCAACCACACGTTATCCCATACCTCTAGTTCTATTATGATGCTATGTGTTCTAAAGGGGGGGGGGGGGGGGGGAGCTGATTCCAACCCCACATTATCCCATACCTCTAGTTCTATTATGATGCTATGTGTTCTAAAGGAGGGGGGGGGGGGGGGGGGAGCTGATTCCAACCACATGTTATCCCATACCTCTAGTTCTATTATGATGCTATGTGTTCTAATGGAGGGGGGGGGGGGGGGGGCTGATTCCAACCACATGTTATCCCATACCTCTAGTTGTTTTGTGATGCTATGTGTTCTAAAGGGGGGGGGGGGGGGCTGATTCCAACCACATGTTATCCCATACCTCTAGTTATATTATGATGCTATGTGTTCTAATGGAGGGGGGGGGGGGGGGGTGATTCCAACCACATGTTATCCCATACCTCTAGTTATATTATGATGCTATGTGTTCTAATGGAGGGGGGGGTGATTCCAACCACATGTTATCCCATACCTCTAGTTATATTATGATGCTATGTGTTCTAATGGAGGGGGGGGGGGGGGGGGTGATTCCAACCACATGTTATCCCATACCTCTAGTTATATTATGATGCTATGTGTTCTAATGGAGGGGGGGGGGGGGGGGGTGATTCCAACCACATGTTATCCCATACCTCTAGTTATATTATGATGCTATGTGTTCTAATGGAGGGGGGGGGGGGGGGGGGAGCTGATTCCAACCACATGTTATCCCATACCTCTAGTTCTATTATGATGCTATGTGTTCTAAAGGAGGGGGGGGGGGGGCTGATTCTAACCACATGTTATCCCATACCTCTAGTTATATTATGATGCTATGTGTTCTAATGGAGGGGGGGGGGGCTGATTCCAACCATATGTTATCCCATACCTCTAGTTATATTATGATGCTATGTGTTCTAATGGAGGGGGGGGGGGGGGGGCTGATTCCAACCACACGTTATCCCATACTTCTAGTTCTATTATGATGCTATGTGTTCTAAAGGGGGGGGGGGGGGGGAGCTGATTCCAACCACATGTTATCCCATACCTCTAGTTATATTATGATGCTATGTGTTCTAATGGAGGGGGGGGGGGGGGAGCTGATTCCAACCACATGTTATCCCATACCTCTAGTTCTATTATGATGCTATGTGTTCTAATGGAGGGGGGGGGGGGGGAGCTGATTCCAACCACATGTTATCCCATACCTCTAGTTATATTATGATGCTATGTGTTCTAATGGAGGGGGGGGGGGCTGATTCCAACCACATGTTATCCCATACCTCTAGTTATATTATGATGCTATGTGTTCTAATGGAGGGGGGGGGGGGGGGGCTGATTCCAACCACACGTTATCCCATACTTCTAGTTCTATTATGATGCTATGTGTTCTAAAGGGGGGGGGGGGGCTGATTCCAACCACATGTTATCCCATACCTCTAGTTCTATTATGATGCTATGTGTTCTAAAGGGGGGGGGGGGGGGGGCTGATTCCAACCACATGTTATCCCATACCTCTAGTTATATTATGATGCTATGTGTTCTAATGGAGGGGGGGGGGGGGGGGGGAGCTGATTCCAACCACATGTTATCCCATACCTCTAGTTCTATTATGATGCTATGTGTTCTAAAGGAGGGGGGGGGGGGGGCTGATTCTAACCACATGTTATCCCATACCTCTAGTTATATTATGATGCTATGTGTTCTAATGGAGGGGGGGGGGGGCTGATTCCAACCACATGTTATCCCATACCTCTAGTTATATTATGATGCTATGTGTTCTAATGGAGGGGGGGGGGGGGGGGGCTGATTCCAACCACACGTTATCCCATACTTCTAGTTCTATGATGCTATGTGTTCTAAAGGGGGGGGGGGGGGGGGGCTGATTCCAACCACATGTTATCCCATACCTCTAGTTATATTATGATGCTATGTGTTCTAAAGGGGGGGGGGGGGGGGGGGGGGCTGATTCCAACCACATGTTATCACATACCTCTAGTTCTATTATGATGCTATGTGTTCTAAAGGGGGGGGGGGGGGGGGGGGCTGATTCCAACCACATGTTATCCCATACCTCTAGTTATATTATGATGCTATGTGTTCTAAAGGGGGGGGGGGGGGGGGGGGGGGGCTGATTCCAACCACATGTTATCCCATACCTCTAGTTCTATTATGATGCTATGTGTTCTAAAGGGGGGGGGGGGGGAGCTGATTCCAACCACACGTTATCCCATACCTCTAGTTCTATTATGATGCTATGTGTTCTAAAGGGGGGGGGGGGGGGGGGGGGCTGATTCCAACCACATGTTATCCCATACCTCTAGTTCTATTATGATGCTATGTGTTCTAAAGGAGGGGGGGGGGCTGATTCCAACCACATGTTATCCCATACCTCTAGTTCTATTATGATGCTATGTGTTCTAAAGGGGGGGGGGGGGCTGATTCCAACCACACGTTATCCCATACCTCTAGTTCTATTATGATGCTATGTGTTCTAAAGGGGGGGGGGGGGGGGGGGAGCTGATTCCAACCACACGTTATCCCATACCTCTAGTTCTATTATGATGCTATGTGTTCTAAAGGGGGGGGGGGGGGGGGAGGAGCTGATTCCAACCACATGTTATCCCATACCTCTAGTTATATTGTGATGCTATGTGTTCTAAAGGAGGGGGGGGGGGGGGGGGGGGGAGCTGATTCCAACCACATGTTATCCCATACCTCTAGTTCTATTATGATGCTATGTGTTCTAATGGGGGGGGGGGGGGGGGCTGATTCCAACCACATGTTATCCCATACCTCTAGTTGTATTGTGATGCTATGTGTTCTAAAGGGGGGGGGGGGGGCTGATTCCAACCACATGTTATCCCATACCTCTAGTTATATTATGATGCTATGTGTTCTAATGGAGGGGGGGGGGGGGGGTGATTCCAACCACATGTTATCCCATACCTCTAGTTATATTATGATGCTATGTGTTCTAATGGAGGGGGGGGGGGGGGTGATTCCAACCACATGTTGTCCCATACCTCTAGTTGTATTGTGATGCTATGTGTTCTAAAGGGGGCGGGGGGGGGCGGAGCTGCTTCTTTGTTGTGACTCTTAATCTTATATTCGCTCTCATCTTTGACTGTTTTGAGCCAATCAGCTTTGCGCTGGCCTCATACACAACAAGAACACGGTCCACTGAGCCATTACAGAGAAGAGACAGTCAACTGCTTTCCAACGGAATGGTGATTGGATGAAAGTAGTGATTAGACTGTTATTCTCTTGTTGTTGTTGTTGTTCTTCCTAGACAGTACAACCACTTAGGAGAGGTATTTCACAACAAAGTCAGGCGTTTCATTGGTCAGCAGCTATTTAACATTGGTGAATCATATTCAATCCCTTTTGTCTCCTGGACAAAACCAAACACTGCATATTTCACCAGCCATCTTGATAACAGCTTGTCTCTCCTTTGTAAACAGGCCGTCCTCTGTCAACAGGCCGTGTCCTCTGTCAACAGGCCGTGTCCTCTGTCAACAGGCCGTGTCCTCTGTAAACTGGACGTGTCCTCTGTCAACAGGCCGTGTCCTCTGTGAACAGGCCGTGTCCTCTGTCAACAGGCCGTCCTTTGTGAAGAGGCAATGTCCTCTGTGAAGAGGCAATGTCCTTTGTGAAGAGGCAATGTCCTCTGTGAAGAGGCAATGTCCTCTGTGAAGAGGCAATGTCCTCTGTCAACATGCCGTGTCCTCTGTCAACAGGCCGTGTCCTCTGTGAACAGGCCGTGTCCTCTGTCAACAGGCCGTCCTTTGTGAAGAGGCAATGTCCTCTGTGAAGAGGCAATGTCCTTTGTGAAGAGGCAATGTCCTCTGTGAAGAGGCAATGTCCTCTGTGAAGAGGCAATGTCCTCTGTGAAGAGGCAATGTCCTCTGTGAAGAGGCAATGTCCTCTGTCAACATGCCGTGTCCTCTGTCAACAGGCCGTGTCCTCTGTGAACAGGCCGTGTCCTCTGTCAACAGGCCGTCCTTTGTGAAGAGGCAATGTCCTCTGTGAAGAGGCAATGTCCTTTGTGAAGAGGCAATGTCCTCTGTGAAGAGGCAATGTCCTCTGTGAAGAGGCAATGTCCTCTGTCAACAGGCCGTGTCCTCTGTAAACTGGACGTGTCCTCTGTCAATAGGATGTGTCCTCTGTCAACAGGATGTGTCCTATGTCAACAGGCTGTGTCCTCTGTGAACAGGATGTGTCCTCTGTCAACAGGATGTGTCCTCTGTCAATAGGATGTGTCCTCTGTCAATAGGATGTGTCCTCTGTCAACAGGATGTGTCCTCGTTTCTTGTCAGTGGGAGAGAACAATAACAAAAACAACTGCACTGGGAGTCTCTCATAACACACACTGCATGGTAGGATAGAGGGATGGAGGGGTAGAGGGATGGAGGGATGGAGAGGTAGAGGGATGGAGAGGTAGAGGGATGGAGAGGTAGAGGGATGGAGAGGTAGAGGAATGGAGAGGTAGAGGGATAGAGGGATGGAGGGGTAGAGGGATAGAGGGATGGAGAGGTAGAGGGATGGAGAGGTAGAGGGATGGAGAGGTAGAGGGATAGAGGGATGGAGGGGTAGAGGGATAGAGGGATGGAGAGGTAGAGGGATGGAGAGGTAGAGGGATGGAGAGGTAGAGGGATGGAGAGGTAGAGGAATGGAGAGGTGGAGGGGTAAAGGGATAGAGGGATAGAGGGATAGAGGGATGGAGGGATAGAGGGATAGAGGGATAGAGGGATAGAGGGATGGAGAGGTAGAGGGATGGAGAGGTAGAGGGATGGAGAGGTAGAGGGATGGAGGGGTAGAGGGATGGAGAGGTAGAGGGATGGAGGGGTAGAGGGATGGAGGGGTAGAGGGATGGAGAGGTGGAGGGGCAGAGGGATAGAGGGATGGAGGGGTAGAGGGATGGAGAGGTAGAGGGATAGAGGGATGGAGGGGTAGAGGGATAGAGGGATGGAGGGGTAGAGGGATAGAGGGATGGAGGGGTAGAGGGATAGAGGGATGGAGAGGTAGAGGGATGGAGAGGTAGAGGGATGGAGAGGTAGAGGGATGGAGGGGTAGAGGGATGGAGAGGTAGAGGGATGGAGGGGTAGAGGGATGGAGGGGTAGAGGGATGGAGGGATGGAGAGGTAGAGGGATGGAGAGGTAGAGGGATGGAGAGGTAGAGGGATGGAGAGGTAGAGGAATGGAGAGGTGGAGGGGTAAAGGGATAGAGGGATAGAGGGATAGAGGGATGGAGGGATAGAGGGATAGAGGGATAGAGGGATGGAGAGGTAGAGGGATGGAGAGGTAGAGGGATGGAGGGGTAGAGGGATGGAGAGGTAGAGGGATGGAGGGGTAGAGGGATGGAGGGGTAGAGGGATGGAGAGGTGGAGGGGCAGAGGGATAGAGGGGTAGAGGGGTAGAGGGATGGAGGTTGAGGGATGGAGAGGTAGAGGGATAGAGGGATTGAGGGGTAGAGGGATAGAGGGATGGAGGGGTAGAGGGATAGAGGGATGGAGGGGTAGAGGGATAGAGGGATGGAGGGGTATAGGGATAGAGGGATGGAGGGGTAGAGGGATAGAGGGATGGAGGGGTAGAGGGATGGATGGGTAGAGGGGTAGAGGGGTAGAGGGATGGAGAGGTAGAGGGATGGAGAGGTAGAGGGATAGAGGGATGGAGGGGTAGAGGAATAGAGGGGTAGAGGGATAGAGAGGTAGAGGGATAGAGGGATCAAGTGATCGCCGAATAGAGGGACAGAGAGATGGATGGAGGGAGGGAGATATAGAAGGAGAGAGGGATATAGGGATGAGGGAGGGAGGGATAGAGGGAGGGATGGAGGGATGAGGGAGGGAGTGATAGAGGGATGGAGAGGTAGAGGGATAGAGGGATGAAGAGGTAGAAGGATGGAGGGATGGACGAATAGAAGGACAGAGAGACGGAGGGAGGGACATAGGAAGGGATAGAGGGATGAGGGAGGGTTAGAGGAAGGGAGGGAGGTAGGCAAGGAGGCACAGAGCGAGGGAGGGAGAGAGGGATAGAGGGGAGGGAGGGGAGGATGCATACATAACACGATTAGCATACGAGACAAACACAAAGCAGCAGGCTACCGCCACAGTGACATGTACCAGAGGAGTCGCGGTGTGGGAAGAACAGGATCAGGACAAAATGATTTGGTCAGGTGGAAAATTACTACTGATCAGCAGCCTATAAGATTAGAGCGAAGGTGGCAGTCGCATGCAGAAGCAGTAAGAACAGCAACAACGGTCAGTATGCAAGGGTTATACATGCATTCCAAATGGCACCCTATTCCCTATTCAGTACACTACTTTAACCAGGGCCCAATGGGAATATAGGGAATAGAGGTGCCATTCAGGACACATTGTCAGTATTCAATTACCAAACAATGACAGATATTTATACAGGCAGAAAAATTAGAATTTGTTTGACCAATTATTTGGGGCGAAAGAGCTGATCTGATTGGTCAAAAGACCAGTTAGTTGAAAAATAGATCAGAATTAAGCTGCCTGTGTAAACGCTGCCCCCACTGAGCCTCAAGGCCACTATTGCATTGCTAACCATGTGGGCTTGATCTACGGTACGTTTGCAGTGTTGAGGAAGCTCCTCTAAAAATACATTTTACCAAAGATACCAATTACTTCTCACAGGAAGAAGTTAAACCATACTAAAGATACCCTAACATAGTTTACTGAACTAAAGTTACTACTAAGCGGGGAAAAACAATATCATCATATCTAAATCTGAATTTGTCATAGACTACAAATTGCAAGAACAGATCACTCTGGAGTCAGAGGTTAACTAAATGTCTAGTGTGGCTAATTAAACACAAATAGTGTTTAAAGTGAAAATTACACAGGTCACATGAAGACAAAGAAGTCCTTGCCTATTCACAAGTATTATGTAGTTCCAGTAGTTAGCTACACCGCTACATGGTAAAACAGTAGTGTGTAGTTCCAGTAGTTAGCTACATGTTAAAACAGTAGTGTGTAGTTCCAGTAGTTAGCTACACCGCTACAAGGTAAAACAGTAGTGTGTAGTTCCAGTAGTTAGCTACACCGCTACAAGGTAAAACAGTAGTGTGTAGATCCAGTAGTTTGCTATACCGCTACATGGTAAAACAGTAGTGTGTAGTTCCAGTAGTTGGCTACACCGCTACATGGTAAAACAGTAGTGTGTAGTTCCAGTAGTTAGCTACATGTTAAAACAGTAGTGTGTAGTTCCAGTAGTTAGCTACACCGCTACAAGGTAAAACAGTAGTGTGTAGTTCCAGTAGTTAGCTACACCGCTACAAGGTAAAACAGTAGTGTGTAGATCCAGTAGTTTGCTATACCGCTACATGGTAAAACAATAGTGTGTAGTTCCAGTAGTTGGCTACACCGCTACATGGTAAAACAGTAGTGTGTAGTTCCAGTAGTTAGCTACATGTTAAAACAGTAGTGTGTAGTTCCAGTAGTTAGCTACAACGCTACATGGTAAAACAGTAGTGTGTAGTTCCAGTAGTTAGCTACACCGCTACATGGTAAAACAGCAGTGTGTAGTTTCAGTAGTTAGCTACATGGTAAAACAGTAGTGTGTAGTTCCAGTCGTTAGCTACACCGCTACATGGTAAAACAGTAGTGTGTAGTTCCAGTAGTTAGCTACACCGCTACATGGTAAAACAGTAGTGTGTAGTTCCAGTAGTTAGCTACAAGGTAAAACAGTAGTGTGTACTTCCAGTAGTTAGCTACACCGCTACATGGTAAAACAGTAGTGTGTAGTTCCAGTAGTTAGCTACGTGGTTAAACAGTAGTGTGTAGTTCCAGTAGTTAGCTACACCGCTACATGGTATAACAGTAGTGTGTAGTTCCAGTAGTTAGCTACATCGCTACATGGTAAATCAGTAGTGTGTAGTTCCAGTAGTTAGCTACACCGCTACATGGTAAAACAGCAGTGTGTAGTTCCAGTAGTTAGCTACACCGCTACATGGTAAAACAGTAGTGTGTAGTTCCAGTAGTTAGCTACACCGCTACATGGTATAACAGTAGTGTGTAGTTCCAGTAGTTAGCTACAGCGCTACATGGTTAAACAGTAGTATGTAGTTCCAGTAGTTAGCTACACCGCTACATGGTAAAACAGTAGTGTGTAGTTCCAGTAGTTAGCTACACCACTACATGGTATAACAGTAGTGTGTAGTTCCAGTAGTTAGCTACACCGCTACATGGTTAAACAGCAGTGTGTAGTTCCAGTAATTAGCTACACCGCTACATGGTTAAACAGCAGTGTGTAGTTCCAGTAATTAGCTACACCGCTACATGGTAAAACAGTAGTGTGTAGTTCCAGTAGTTAGCTACACCGCTACATGGTAAAACAGTAGTGTGTAGTTCCAGTAGTTAGCTACAGCACTACAAGGTAAAACAGTAGTGTGTAGTTTCAGTAGTTAGCTACATGTTAAAACAGTAGTGTGTAGTTCCAGTAGTTAGCTACACCGCTACATGGTAAAACAGCAGTGTG
Source organism: Oncorhynchus mykiss (assembly GCF_057628025.1). Taxonomy (NCBI): domain Eukaryota; kingdom Metazoa; phylum Chordata; class Actinopteri; order Salmoniformes; family Salmonidae; genus Oncorhynchus; species Oncorhynchus mykiss. The sequence goes on from NW_028322097.1 coordinate 1,024,573, forward strand.
TAGTTTCAGTAGTTAGCTACATGGTAAAACAGTAGTGTGTAGTTCCAGTAGTTAGCTACACCGCTACATGGTAAAACAGTAGTGTGTAGTTCCAGTAGTTAGCTACACCGCTACATGGTAAAACAGTAGTGTGTAGTTCCAGTAGTTAGCTACAAGGTAAAACAGTAGTGTGTACTTCCAGTAGTTAGCTACACCGCTACATGGTAAAACAGTAGTGTGTAGTTCCAGTAGTTAGCTACGTGGTTAAACAGTAGTGTGTAGTTCCAGTAGTTAGCTACACCGCTACATGGTATAACAGTAGTGTGTAGTTCCAGTAGTTAGCTACACCGCTACATGGTAAAACAGCAGTGTGTAGTTCCAGTAGTTAGCTACACCGCTACATGGTAAAACAGTAGTGTGTAGTTCCAGTAGTTAGCTACACCGCTACATGGTATAACAGTAGTGTGTAGTTCCAGTAGTTAGCTACAGCGCTACATGGTTAAACAGTAGTATGTAGTTCCAGTAGTTAGCTACACCGCTACATGGTAAAACAGTAGTGTGTAGTTCCAGTAGTTAGCTACACCGCTACATGGTATAACAGTAGTGTGTAGTTCCAGTAGTTAGCTACACCGCTACATGGTTAAACAGCAGTGTGTAGTTCCAGTAATTAGCTACACCGCTACATGGTTAAACAGCAGTGTGTAGTTCCAGTAATTAGCTACACCGCTACATGGTAAAACAGTAGTGTGTAGTTCCAGTAGTTAGCTACACCGCTACATGGTAAAACAGTAGTGTGTAGTTCCAGTAGTTAGCTACAGCACTACATGGTAAAACAGTAGTGTGTAGTTTCAGTAGTTAGCTACAGCGCTACATGGTAAAACAGCAGTGTGTAGTTCCAGTAGTTAGCTATACCACTACATGGTAAAACAGTAGTGTGTAGTTCCAGTAGTTAGCTACACCGCTACATGGTAAAACAGTAGTGTGTAGTTCCAGTAGTTAGCTACACCGCTACATGGTAAAACAGTAGTGTGTAGTTCCAGTAGTTAGCTACACCGCTACATGGTAAAACAGTAGTGTGTAGTTCCAGTAGTTAGCTACACCGCTACATGGTATAACAGTAGTGTGTAGTTCCAGTAGTTAGCTACACCGCTACATGGTAAAACAGTAGTGTGTAGTTCCAGTAGTTAGCTACACCGCTACATGGTAAAACAGTAGTGTGTAGTTCCAGTAGTTAGCTACACCGCTACATGGTAAAACAGTAGTGTGTAGTTCCAGTAGTTAGCTACACCGCTTCATGGTAAAACAGTAGTGTGTAGTTCCAGTAGTTAGCTACACCGCTACATGGTATAACAGTAGTGTGTAGTTCCAGTAGTTAGCTACACCGCTACATGGTAAAACAGTAGTGTGTAGTTCCAGTTGTTAGCTACACCGCTACATGGTAAAACAGTAGTGTGTTGTTCCAGCAGTTAGCTACACCGCTACATGGTGAAACAGTAGTGTGTAGTTCCAGTAGTTAGCTACATGGTTAAACAGTAGTGTGTAGTTCCAGTAGTTAGCTACATGGTAAAACAGTAGTGTGTTGTTCCAGTAGTTAGCTACACCGCTACATGGTAAAACAGTAGTGTGTAGTTCCAGTAGTTAGCTACACCGCTACATGGTAAAACAGTAGTGTGTAGCTCCAGTAGTTAGCTACACCGCTACGTGGTTAAACAGTAGTGTGTAGTTCCAGTAGTTAGCTACAGCGCTACATGGTGAAACAGTAGTGTGTAGTTCCAGTAGTTAGCTACAGCGCTACATGGTAAAACAGTAGTGTGTAGTTCCAGTAGTTAGCTACACCGCTACGTGGTTAAACAGTAGTGTGTAGTTCCAGTAGTTAGCTACAGCGCTACATGGTAAAACAGTAGTGTGTAGTTCCAGTAGTTAGCTACACCGCTACGTGGTTAAACAGTAGTGTGTAGTTCCAGTAGTTAGCTACATGGTTAAACAGTAGTGTGTAGTTCCAGTAGTTAGCTACACCGCTACATGGTAAAACAGTAGTGTGTAGTTCCAGTAGTTAGCTACACCGCTACATGGTAAAACTGTAGTGTGTAGTTCCAGTAGTTAGCTACAGCGCTACATGGTGAAACAGTAGTGTGTAGTTCCAGTAGTTAGCTACAGCACTACATGGTAAAACAGTAGTGTGTAGTTCCAGTAGTTAGCTACAGCGCTACATGGTGAAACAGTAGTGTGTAGTTCCAGTAGTTAGCTACATGGTTAAACAGTAGTGTGTAGTTCCAGTAGTTAGCTACACCGCTACATGGTGAAACAGTAGTGTGTAGTTCCAGTAGTTAGCTACAGCGCTACATGGTAAAACAGTAGTGTGTAGTTCCAGTAGTTAGCTACAGCGCTACATGGTGAAACAGTAGTGTGTAGTTCCAGTAGTTAGCTACAGCGCTACATGGTGAAACAGTAGTGTGTAGTTCCAGTAGTTAGCTACAGCACTACATGGTAAAACAGTAGTGTGTAGTTCCAGTAGTTAGCTACATGGTTAAACAGTAGTGTGTAGTTCCAGTAGTTAGCTACACCGCTACATGGTAAAACAGTAGTGTGCAGTTCCAGTAGTTAGCTACACCGCTACATGGCAATAAAGTAATTTTTCCCTGAATACACGACCAAGATTTGAATTTATTTAAACTACCAGCGAGCTACTGCAACATGTGGTTAAATTACTAGTTGAAGTACATGCAGTGGTGATTCTCATACTCTTTCAATGATGAATCAATTCACACCATCACAATACCAGCACTGTAGCCTGCCTGGTTTTCAGCCTGCCAGGGTTTCAGACTGCCAGGTTTTCAGCCTGCCAGGTTTTCAGACTGCCAGGTTTTCAGACTGCCAGGGTTTGAGGCCTACTCCTTATCAGAAGCCGATACCAGGATTGCCAAGCAGAGCTTGGCAAAGGTCTCTCTCTCTCTGTTTCTCTCTCTGTTTCTCTCTATGTTTCTCTCTCTGTTTCTCTCTCTCTGTCTCTCTCTTTCTCTCTCTCTGTTTCTCTCTCTCTCTCTCTCTCTCTCTCTCTCACAGAGGTATGTCAGGGAGAGCTGTAGACAAATCCAACAATATCTGGAGGTGTTATATCTCTGCGGGGGATGAGAGAAAAGAGCCAAGGTGGTGCCCTGAGTTCTCAGACACACTGCCTGCTTTAGCCTGTTGTATTCTATCCTGAACCCGCAGACACACTTCCTGCTTTAGCCTGTTGTAGTCTATCCTGAACCCGCAGACACACTTCCTGCTTTAGCCTGTTGTAGTCTATCCTGAACCTGCAGACACACTTCCTGCTTTAGCCTGTTGTAGTCTATCCTGAACCTGCAGACACACTTCCTGCTTTAGCCTGTTGTAGTCTATCCTGAACCTGCAGACACACTGCCTGCTTTAGCCTGTTGTAGTCTATCCTGAACCCTTTAGCCTGTTGTAGTCTATCCTGAACCCTTTAGCCTGTTGTAGTCTATCCTGAACCTGCAGACACACTTCCTGCATGATAGGAAAGAGAGGAAGGTGTCAGTTTGTTGACACCGACTGCTAGCATAGAATCAAAGTTGTTGTTCCTATAACCATTAATTTGCTTCTACAGCCATCTGGACCTCTGTTAACCTGGTCATTACAATAAGACAACAACCTGGTCAGCTTCTAGAGCCATCTGGACCACTGTTATCCAGCTGTCTGTCTGTTGGTCTGTGGTAACAGCAGTCTGTCTGTGGTAACAGCAGTCTGTCTGTGGTCACAGCAGTCTGTCTGTTGGTCTGTGGTAACAGCAGTCTGTCTGTGGTAACAGCAGTCTGTCTGTGGTAACAGCAGTCTGTCTGTTGGTCTGTGGTGACAGCAGTCTGTCTGTGGTAACAGCAGTCTGTCTGTTGGTCTGTCGTAACAGCAGTCTGTCTGTTGGTCTGTGGTAACAGCAGTCTGTCTGTGGTAACAGCAGTCTGTCTGTGGTAACAGCAGTCTGTCTGTTGGTCTGTGGTGACAGCAGTCTGTCTGTGGTAACAGCAGTCTGTCTGTTGGTCTGTCGTAACAGCAGTCTGTCTGTTGGTCTGTCGTAACAGCAGTCTGTCTGTGGTAACAGCAGTCTGTCTGTTGGTCTGTGGTAACAGCAGTCTGTCTGTGGTAACAACAGTCTGTCTGTGGTAACAGCAGTCTGTCTGTTGGTCTGTGGTAACAGCAGTCTGTCTGTGGGTCTGTGGTAACAGCAGTCCGTCTGTTGGTCTGTGGTGACAGCAGTCTGTCTGTGGTAACAGCAGTCTGTCTGTTGGTCTGTGGTAACAGCAGTCTGTCTGTGGTAACAGCAGTCTATCTGTGGTAACAGCAGTCTGTCTGTGGTAACAGCAGTCTGTCTGTTGGTCTGTGGTAATAGCAGTCTGTCTGTGGTAACAGCAGTCTATCTGTGGTAACAGCAGTCTGTCTGTTGGTCTGTGGTAACAGCAGTCTGTCTGTTGGTCTGTGGTAACAGTAGTCTGTCTGTGGTAACAGCAGCCTGTCTGTGGTAACAGCAGTCTGTCTGTGGTCACAGCAGTCTGTCTGTCTCCTTGTATGTGTTCAGCCTAGACCCGGTCTCATGCATTATTCAACATCGATCATTAACATCTCAGTGCAGTTAGTAAAACCTGCTAAATGAGTTATCGTCTTCTCGGTAGGTTTACCGTGGCTCTGTGAGAAATACACGTTCAATATATACTCTGTAATTATGTAATTGAATATGTGAAGCCTGTCCGCATGTGGCGTGGATTGACCCTTGACACTTGAGCTGTTTCCGTAGTGTTGAGTTGTGTATAGAATACAAGGGCTCAGAGTGTCAGGTAACTGCAGATTACACTAGAATTAAACATATTTTAGACATCATATTATATAGGGAATAGGGTTCTATAGGGCTCTGGTCTAAAGTAGCGCACTATATAGGGAATAGGGTTCTATAGGGTCCTGGTCTTAAGTAGTGCACTATATAGGGAATAGGGTTCTATAGGGCTCTGGTCTAAAGTAGTGTACTATATATAGGGTTCTATAGGGCTCTGGTCTAAAGTAGTGCACTATATAGGGAATAGGGTTCTATAGGGCTCTGGTCTAAAGTAGTGCACTACATAGGGAATAGGGTCCTCTTTGGGACACATTCCTCAATGACTCTCTTGGCGAAGGTGAATGATCTTTCAATTGATGTTCTCCGTGAGACCAGATGACACCTGATGAATCCTTCACCTAGTCAGATATGTGATGTTCTCCATGAGACCAGACACCTGATGAATCCTTCACCTAGTCAGATATGTGATGTTCTCCATGAGACCAGACACCTGATGAATCCTTCACCTAGTCAGATATGTGATGTTCTCCATGAGACCAGACACCTGATGAATCCTTCACCTAGTCAGATATATGATGTTCTCCATGAGACCAGACACCTGATGAATCCTTCACCTAGTCAGATATGTGATGTTCTCCATGAGACCAGACACCTGATGAATCCTTCACCTAGTCAGATATGTGATGTTCTCCATGAGACCAGACACCTGATGAATCCTTCACCTAGTCAGATATGTGATGTTCTCCATGAGACCAGACACCTGATGAATCCTTCACCTAGTCAGATATATGATGTTCTCCATGAGACCAGACACCTGATGAATCCTTCACCTAGTCAGATATATGATGTTCTCCATGAGACCAGATGACACCTGATGAATCCTTCACCTAGTCAGATATATGATGTTCTCCATGAGACCAGACACCTTATGAATCCTTCACCTAGTCAGATATATGATGTTCTCCATGAGACCAGACACCTTATGAATCCTTCACCTAGTCAGATATATGATGTTCTCCATGAGACCAGATGACACCTGATGAATCCTTCACCTAGTCAGATATATGATGTTCTCCATGAGACCAGATGACACCTGATGAATCCTTCACCTAGTCAGATATGTGATGTTCTCCATGAGACCAGACACCTGATGAATCCTTCACCTAGTCAGATATGTGATGTTCTCCATGAGACCAGATGACACCTGATGAATCCTTCACCTAGTCAGATATGTGATGTTCTCCATGAGACCAGACACCTGATTAATCCTTCACCTAGTCAGATATGTGATGTTCTCCATGAGACCAGACACCTGATGAATCCTTCACCTAGTCAGATATGTGATGTTCTCCATGAGACCAGACACCTGATGAATCCTTCACCTAGTCAGATATGTGATGTTCTCCATGTGACCAGACACCTGATGAATCCTTCACCTAGTCAGATATGTGATGTTCTCCATGAGACCAGATGACACCTGATGAGTCCTTCACCTAGTCAGATATGTGATGTTCTCCATGAGACCAGACACCTGATGAATCCTTCACCTAGTCAGATATGTGATGTTCTCCATGAGACCAGACACCTGATGAATCCTTCACCTAGTCAGATATGTGATGTTCTCCATGAGACCAGACACCTGATGAATCCTTCACCTAGTCAGATATATGATGTTCTCCATGAGACCAGACACCTGATGAATCCTTCACCTAGTCAGATATGTGATGTTCTCCATGAGACCAGACACCTGATGAATCCTTCACCTAGTCAGATATATGATGTTCTCCATGAGACCAGACACCTGATGAATCCTTCACCTAGTCAGATAAGTGATGTTCTCCTTGAGACCAGATGACACCTGATGAATCCTTCACCTAGTCAGATATATGATGTTCTCCATGAGACCAGACACCTTATGAATCCTTCACCTAGTCAGATATATGATGTTCTCCATGAGACCAGATGACACCTGATGAATCCTTCACCTAGTCAGATATATGATGTTCTCCATGAGACCAGACACCTTATGAATCCTTCACCTAGTCAGATATATGATGTTCTCCATGAGACCAGATGACACCTGATGAATCGTTCACCTAGTCAGATATATGATGTTCTCCATGAGACCAGACACCTTATGAATCCTTCACCTAGTCAGATATGTGATGTTCTCCATGAGACCAGATGACACCTGATGAATCCTTCACCTAGTCAGATATGTGATGTTCTCCATGAGACCAGACACCTGATGAATCCTTCACCTAGTCAGATATGTGATGTTCTCCATGAGACCAGACACCTGATGAATCCTTCACCTAGTCAGATATGTGATGTTCTCCATGAGACCAGACACCTGATGAATCCTTCACCTAGTCAGATATGTGATGTTCTCCATGTGACCAGACACCTGATGAATCCTTTACCTAGTCAGATATGTGATGTTCTCCATGAGACCAGATGACACCTGATGAGTCCTTCACCTAGTCAGATATGTGATGTTCTCCATGAGACCAGACACCTGATGAATCCTTCACCTAGTCAGATATGTGATGTTCTCCATGAGACCAGACACCTGATGAATCCTTCACCTAGTCAGATATGTGATGTTCTCCATGAGACCAGACACCTGATGAGTCCTTCACCTAGTCAGATATATGATGTTCTCCATGAGACCAGACACCTGATGAATCCTTCACCTAGTCAGATATGTGATGTTCTCCATGAGACCAGACACCTGATGAATCCTTCACCTAGTCAGATATATGATGTTCTCCATGAGACCAGACACCTGATGAATCCTTCACCTAGTCAGATAAGTGATGTTCTCCTTGAGACCAGATGACACCTGATGAATCCTTCACCTAGTCAGATATATGATGTTCTCCATGAGACCAGACACCTTATGAATCCTTCACCTAGTCAGATATATGATGTTCTCCATGAGACCAGATGACACCTGATGAATCCTTCACCTAGTCAGATATATGATGTTCTCCATGAGACCAGACACCTTATGAATCCTTCACCTAGTCAGATATATGATGTTCTCCATGAGACCAGATGACACCTGATGAATCCTTCACCTAGTCAGATATATGATGTTCTCCATGAGACCAGATGACACCTGATGAATCCTTCACCTAGTCAGATATGTGATGTTCTCCATGAGACCAGACACCTGATGAATCCTTCACCTAGTCAGATATGTGATGTTCTCCATGAGACCAGACACCTGATGAATCCTTCACCTAGTCAGATATGTGATGTTCTCCATGAGACCAGACACCTTATGAATCCTTCACCTAGTCAGATATGTGATGTTCTCTATGTGACCAGACACCTGATGAATCCTTTACCTAGTCAGATATGTGATGTTCTCCATGAGACCAGATGACACCTGATGAGTCCTTCACCTAGTCAGATATGTGATGTTCTCCATGAGACCAGACACCTGATGAATCCTTCACCTAGTCAGATATGTGATGTTCTCCATGAGACCAGACACCTGATGAGTCCTTCACCTAGTCAGATATGTGATGTTCTCCATGAGACCAGACACCTGATGAATCCTTCACCTAGTCAGATATGTGATGTTCTCCATGAGACCAGACACCTGATGAATCCTTCACGTAGTCAGATATGTGATGTTCTCCATGAGACCAGACACCTGATGAATCCTTTACCTAGTCAGATATGTGATGTTCTCCATGAGACCAGATGACACATGATGAGTCCTTCAACTAGTCAGATATGTGATGTTCTCCATGAGACCAGACACCTGATGAATCCTTCACCTAGTCAGATATGTGATGTTCTCCATGAGACCAGACACCTGATGAATCCTTCACCTAGTCAGATATATGATGTTCTCCATGAGACCAGACACCTGATGAATCCTTCACCTAGTCAGATATATGATGTTCTCCATGAGACCAGACACCTAATGAATCCTTCACCTAGTCAGATATATGATGTTCTCCATGAGACCAGATGACACCTGATGAATCCTTCACCCAGTCAGATATATGATGTTCTCCATGAGACCAGACACCTTATGAATCCTTCACCTAGTCAGATATATGATGTTCTCCATGAGACCAGATGACTCCTGATGAATCCTTCACCTAGTCAGATATGTGATGTTCTCCATGAGACCAGATGACACCTGATGAATCCTTCACCTAGTCAGATATATGATGTTCTCCATGAGACCAGACACCTTATGACTCCTTCACATAGTCAGATATGTGATGTTCTCCATGAGACCAGATGACACCTGATGAATCCTTCACCTAGTCAGATATGTGATGTTCTCCATGAGACCAGACACCTGATGAATCCTTCACCTATTCAGATATGTGATGTTCTCCATGAGACCAGACACCTGATGAATCCTTCACCTAGTCAGATATGTGATGTTCTCCATGAGACCAGATGACACCTGATGAATCCTTCACCTAGTCAGATATGTGATGTTCTCCATGAGACCAGATGAAGCCTGATGAATCCTTCACCTAGCAGATATGCGACAGTATTATTCAATAATGTGATCAGTGTTCAGTCAAGTAGATTATCGTTCTCACCTTTTTAGTTTGATTTTGAAATTGCAAATGTGTAGATGATCGTCTCCTCTGATCTTCCTGTTTCCCTCATTAGATGACATCTTCTACTAAACGTGTAGATGATCGTCTCCTCTGATCTTCCTGTTTCCCTCATTAGATGACATCTTCTACTAAACGTGTAGATGATCGTCTCCTCTGATCTTCCTGTTTCCCTCATTAGATGACATCTTCTACTAAACGTGTAGATGATCGTCTCCTCTGATCTTCCTGTTTCCCTCATTTGATGACATCTTCTACTGAATGAAAACATGTTCTCAGCTGTAGTCTGTTGTTGCTTTACACAGGTGAAACATCGAAGTATTTTAACACATTCAAGAAAGACTAGAAAGAAAGAAAGTTGAATCTAAACATGGACGACACCTGACAGACCTGAATCTAAACATGGACGACACCTGACAGACCTGAATCTAAACAGGGACGACACCTGACAGACCTGAATCTAAACATGGACGACACCTGACAGACCTGAATCTAAACATGGACGACACCTGACAGACCTGAATCTAAACAGGGACGACACCTGACAGACCTGAATCTAAACAGGGACGACACCTGACAGACCTGAATCTAAACATGGACGACACCTGACAGACCTGAATCTAAACAGGGACGACACCTGACAGACCTGAATCTAAACAGGGACGACACCTGACAGACCTGAATCTAAACATGGACGACACCTGACAGACCTGAATCTAAACATGGACGACATCTGACAGACCTGAATCTAAACACGGACGACACCTGACAGACCTGAATCTAAACATGGACGACACCTGACAGACCTGAATCTAAACATGGACGACACCTGACAGACCTGAATCTAAACAGGGACGACACCTGACAGACCTGAATCTAAACACGGACGACACCTGACAGACATGAATCTAAACAGGGACGACACCTGACAGACCTGAATCTAAACATGGACGACACCTGACAGACCTGAATCTAAACATGGACGACACCTGACAGACCTGAATCTAGACACGGACGACACCTGACAGACCTGAATCTAAACAGGGACGACACCTGACAGACCTGAATCTAAACACGGACGACACCTGACAGACCTGAATCTAAACAGGGACGACACCTGACAGACCTGAATCTAAACATGGACGACACCTGACAGACCTGAATCTAAACATGGACGACACCTGACAGACCTGAATCTAAACATGGACGACACCTGACAGACCTGAATCTAAACATGGACGACACCTGACAGACCTGAATCTAAACATGGGACGACACCTGACAGACCTGAATCTAAACATGGACGACACCTGACAGACCTGAATCTAAACATGGGACGACACCTGACAGACCTGAATCCAAACATGGGACGACACCTGACAGACCTGAATCTAAACATGGACGACACCTGACAGACCTGAATCTAAACAGGGACGACACCTGACAGACCTGAATCTAAACATGGACGACACCTGACAGACCTGAATCTAAACATGGACGACACCTGACAGACCTGAATCTAAACATGGACGACACCTGACAGACCTGAATCTAAACACGGACGACACCTGACAGACCTGAATCTAAACACGGACGACACCTGACAGACCTGAATCTAAACACGGACGACACCTGACAGACCTGAATCTAAACATGGACGACACCTGACAGACCTGAATCTAAACATGGGACGACACCTGACAGACCTGAATCTAAACATGGACGACACCTGACAGACCTGAATCTAAACAGGGACGACACCTGACAGACCTGAATCTAAACACGGACGACACCTGACAGACCTGAATCTAAACATGGACGACACCTGACAGACCTGAATCTAAACATGGACGACACCTGACAGACCTGAATCTAAACATGGACGACACCTGACAGACCTGAATCTAAACAGGGACGACACCTGACAGACCTGAATCTAAACATGGACGACACCTGACAGACCTGAATCTAAACATGGGACGACACCTGAAAGACCTGAATCTAAACATGGACGATACCTGACAGACCTGAATCTAAACATGGACGACACCTGACAGACCTGAATCTAAACATGGACGACACCTGAATCTAAACATGGACGACACCTGAATCTAAACACGGACGACACCTGACAGACCTGAATCTAAACATGGACGACACCTGACAGACCTGAATCTAAACATGGACGACACCTGACAGACCTGAATCTAAACAGGGACGACACCTGAATCTAATCATGGACGACACCTGACAGACCTGAATCTAAACATGGACGACACCTGACAGACCTGAATCTAAACATGGACGACACCTGACAGACCTGAATCTAAACATGGACGACACCTGACAGACCTGAATCTAAACATGGGACGACACCTGACAGACCTGAATCTAAACACGGACGACACCTGACAGACCTGAATCTAAACATGGACGACACCTGACAGCCCTGAATCTAAACATGGACGACACCTGACAGACCTGAATCTAAACAGGGACGACACCTGACAGACCTGAATCTAAACATGGACGACACCTGACAGACCTGAATCTAAACATGGACGACACCTGACAGCCCTGAATCTAAACATGGACGATACCTGACAGACCTGAATCTAAACAGGGACGACACCTGACAGACCTGAATCTAAACAGGGACGACACCTGACAGACCTGAATCTAAACAGGGACGACACCTGACAGACCTGAATCTAAACACGGACGACACCTGACAGACCTGAATCTAAACATGGACGACACCTGACAGACCTGAATCTAAACATGGACGACACCTGACAGACCTGAATCTAAACATGGACGACACCTGACAGACCTGAATCTAAACAGGGACGACACCTGACAGACCTGAATCTAAACATGGACGACACCTGACAGACCTGAATCTAAACATGGGACGACACCTGACAGACCTGAATCTAAACATGGACGATACCTGACAGACCTGAATCTAAACATGGACGACACCTGACAGACCTGAATCTAAACATGGACGACACCTGAATCTAAACATGGACGACACCTGAATCTAAACACGGACGACACCTGACAGACCTGAATCTAAACATGGACGACACCTGACAGACCTGAATCTAAACATGGACGACACCTGACAGACCTGAATCTAAACAGGGACGACACCTGAATCTAAACATGGACGACACCTGACAGACCTGAATCTAAACATGGACGACACCTGACAGACCTGAATCTAAACATGGACGACACCTGACAGACCTGAATCTAAACATGGACGACACCTGACAGACCTGAATCTAAACATGGGACGACACCTGACAGACCTGAATCTAAACACGGACGACACCTGACAGACCTGAATCTAAACATGGACGACACCTGACAGCCCTGAATCTAAACATGGACGACACCTGACAGACCTGAATCTAAACAGGGACGACACCTGACAGACCTGAATCTAAACATGGACGACACCTGACAGACCTGAATCTAAACATGGACGACACCTGACAGCCCTGAATCTAAACATGGACGATACCTGACAGACCTGAATCTAAACAGGGACGACACCTGACAGACCTGAATCTAAACAGGGACGACACCTGACAGACCTGAATCTAAACACGGACGACACCTGACAGACCTGAATCTAAACATGGACGACACCTGACAGACCTGAATCTAAACATGGACGACACCTGACAGACCTGAATCTAAACATGGACGACACCTGACAGACCTGAATCTAAACAGGGACGACACCTGACAGACCTGAATCTAAACATGGACGACACCTGACAGACCTGAATCTAAACATGGGACGACACCTGACAGACCTGAATCTAAACATGGACGATACCTAACAGACCTGAATCTAAACATGGACGACACCTGACAGACCTGAATCTAAACATGGACGACACCTGAATCTAAACATGGACGACACCTGAATCTAAACACGGACGACACCTGACAGACCTGAATCTAAACATGGACGACACCTGACAGACCTGAATCTAAACATGGACGACACCTGACAGACCTGAATCTAAACAGGGACGACACCTGAATCTAAACATGGACGACACCTGACTCACAAACGAGAGAAAAAACCTTGCATCCCAAATATCACTCTATTCCCTATATACTTCACTACTTTTGACTTATTCCCTATGGTCCTTAGTCAAAAGTAGTGCACTACACAGGGGAGAACAAGTGGTTTAGTGGGGCCTTTTGTCTTAAGGGTGCATTGGATTTGCATGGAGGAGGACTAATATAACTTGACTGGCGTGGTGATACGAGACAGATGCGGTTCAATGCCTGGTATAATTGCGTTGAGTTTGACTGGCTTATTCCATTCATCATGTGCCATTTGTCTAGAAGTCATTATGTCCTGTGTGTTTCCCAATAAACAGTGTTTTTTAAGGTGCATACACACACACACACATATAAACACACACACATATAAACACAGACACACACACACACACACACACACACACACACATCCACACACACACACTATTTTAGGCGCACGATATCTTCTGATATTTATTTCCCGCGTTTTTGATGATTAATTTGGATTACTGTTCCCTCAGACCTATTATATGCATAATTAATTCACTATATTACACATTAATCCTCCCGTCCCTCGTCCCTATCCGTTTCCTCCCCCTCCCCTCCCCTCCTATCCACCACCATCACCACCTCCACCACCTCCACCACCTCCACCACCACCTCCACCACTCACCACCTCCACCACCACCTCCACCACTCACCACCACCACCACCACCACCACCACCACAACTTCCACCAACACCACCACCATCACCACCACCACCACCACCTCCAACACCACCTCACCACCACCTCCACCACCACCTCACCACCACCTCCACCACCACCATCACCACCATCACCACCACCACCATCACCACCATCACCACCACCACCACCTCCACCACCACCACCACCTCCACCATCACCAGCACCACCACCACCACCTCCACCACCATCACCACCATCACCATCACCACCAGCTCCACAACAGCCACCTCCACCATTATAACCACCATCACCATCATCACCACCACCACCATCACCACCATTACCACCATCACAATCATCACAATCATCACCACCACTAAAATCACCATCACCACCATCACCACCATCACCACCATCACAATCATCACCACCACCACAATAACCATCACCACCATCATCACCACCACCACCACCATCACTATAACCACTACCACCACCATTATAACCACCACCACCATTATAACCACCATTACCACCTCCACCATTATAACCACCATCACCACCACCATTACAACCACCACCACCACCACCTCTACCACCACCATCATCACCTCCACCTCCACCATCATCACCTCCACCTCCACCACCATCACCATCACCTCCATCATCCTCACCTCCACCCCCATCATCACCACCTCCACCACCACCACCACCTCCGACCACCACCTCCACCACCACCATCCTCACTACCATCACCACCACCACCATCTCCACCACCACCTCCACCACCATCATCACCACCATCACCACCACCAACTCCACCACCACCATCATCACCACCACCACCACCACCACCACCACCACCTCCACCACCACCTCCACCACCATCATCACCTCCACCACCACCATTATAACCACCTCCACCACCATTATAACCACCACCACCACCTCCACCACCACCTCCACCACCACCTCCACCACCATCATCACCTCCACCACCACCATTATAACCAACACCACCACCACCACCCCCATTATAACCACCACCACCACCATTATAACCACCACCGCCACCACCATTATAACTACTACCACCACCATTATAACCACCACCTCCACCACCATTATAACCACTACCACCACCATTATAACCACCACCACCATTATAACCACCACCACCACCACCATTATAACCACCACCACCACCATTATAACCACCTCAACCACCACCTCCACCACCACCGCCACCATTATAAGCACCACCACCTTCACCACCACCACCACCATTATAACCACCACCACCATCACTATCACCACCATTAGAACCACCACCACCTCCTCCACCATTATGACCACCACCACCACCATTATAACCACCACCTCCACCACCACCTCCTCCACCGCCACCACCACCACCATTATAACCAACACCACCACCACCATTATAACCACTACCACTACCACCACCACCACCACCACCACCATTTTAACCACCACTACCACCACAATTATAACCACCACCACCACCATTATAACTACCACCACCACCACCATTATAACCACCGCCACCACCATTATAACCACCACTACCACCACCATTATAACCACCACCACCATTATAACCACCACTACCACCACCATTATAACCACCCCTACCACCACCACCACCTCCACCACCACCACCACCAACTCCTCCACCATTATAACCACCAACACCACCACCATTATAACCACCACCACCACCACCACCATTAGAACCATCAAAACCACTACCACCACCATTATAACCACCACCACCATTATAACCACCCCTACCACCACCACCACCTCCACCACCACCACCACCACCACCACCACCTCCTCCACCATTATAACCACCACCACCACCTCCTCCACCACCACCACCACCACCACCACCACCATTATAACCACCACCACCATTAGAACCATCACCACCACCTCCTCCACCATTATAACCACCACCACCACCATTATAACCACCACCTCCTCCACCACCACCACCACCATTATAACCACCACCACCATTATAACCACCACCACCACCATTATAACCACTACCACCACCATTATAACCACCACCACCACCATTATAACCACCACTACCACCACAATTATATCCACCACCTCCACCACCACCACCACCTCCACCACCACCACCACCACCTCCAGAATAAAATCCCCACTAAACTAGGGACACGTCCCAAATGGAAACCTTTTCCCTATTTAATGCGCTCCTTTTAACCCCAGCCGTTAGGGCTTTATGGAGGGCACAGAGTGGCCTTTTGTTACCACCACAGGAAATCCCATATAGACTGAGGATCTCACTGGAGCATGACCAAAGTGCCGCGCGACGACAGCTAGGTACTTACGTGCTCGTGGTTTTACGTCCGCAATTTGTCAGCGGGAATGCTCATACTTACGACCAACAGTGATTACCTTCCCGATGAGCAATTTAGTGTAAACTTACCTTGTCTTAGAAAAACAATCATCTCATCTCATAGACATATCGGACTGGTTTTGACTTTTGGCTTTTACATCCACACAAAATGGGACCCTGTTTTCTTATGTAGTGCACTAGTTATGACCAGGACTCGTTGATTGGGATCTGGTCAAACTAAGTGCACTACGTAGGGTGCCAGAAGGGACAGACTGTTTGTCTTTGGCTTTACGTCCCAGAAGTGCACTACGTAGGGAATAGGGTGCCAGAAGGGACCGTTTGTCTTTGGCTTTACGTCCCAGAAGTGCACTACGTAGGGAATAGGGTGCCAGAAGGGACAGACCGTTTGTCTTTGGCTTTACGTCCCAGAAGTGCACTACGTAAGGAATAGGGTGCCAGAAGGGACCGTTTGTCTTTGGCTTTACGTCCCAGAAGTGCACTACGTAGGGAATAGGGTGCCAGAAGGGACCGTTTGTCTTTGGCTTTACGTCCCAGAAGTGCACTACGTAGGGAATAGGGTGCCAGAAGGGACAGACAGTTTGTCTTTGGCTTTACGTCCCAGAAGTGCACTACGTAGGGAATAGGCTGCCAGAAGGGACCGTTTGTCTCTGGCTTTACGTCCCAGAAGTGCACTACGTAGGGAATAGGGTGCCAGAAGGGACCGTTTGTCTTTGGCTTTACGTCCCAGAAGTGCACTACGTAGGGAATAGGGTGCCAGAAGGGACCGTTTGTCTTTGGCTTTACGTCCCAGAAGTGCACTACGTAGGGAATAGGGTGCCAGAAGGGACCGTTTGTCTTTGGCTTTACGTCCCAGAAGTGCACTACGTAGGGAATAGGGTGCCAGAAGGGACAGACCGTTTGTCTTTGGCTTTACGTCCCAGAAGTGCACTACGTAGGGAATAGGCTGCCAGAAGGGACCATTTGTCTTTGGCTTTACGTCCCAGAAGTGCACTATGTAGGGAATAGGCTGCCAGAAGGGACCGTTTGTCTTTGGCTTTACGTCCCAGAAGTGCACTACGTAAGGAATAGGGTGCCAGAAGGGACCGTTTGTCTTTGGCTTTACGTCCCAGAAGTGCACTACGTAGGGAATAGGGTGCCAGAAGGGACCGTTTGTCTTTGGCTTTACGTCCCAGAAGTGCACTACGTAGGGAATAGGGTGCCAGAAGGGACAGACCGTTTGACTTTGGCTTTACGTCCCAGAAGTGCACTACGTAGGGAATAGGGTGCCAGAAGGGACAGACCGTTTGTCTTTGGCTTTACGTCCCAGAAGTGCACTACGTAAGGAATAGGGTGCCAGAAGGTACCGTTTGTCTTTGGCTTTACGTCCCAGAAGTGCACTACGTAGGGAATAGGGTGCCAGAAGGGACAGACAGTTTGTCTTTGGCTTTACGTCCCAGAAGTGCACTACGTAGGGAATAGGGTGCCAGAAGGGACCGTTTGTCTTTGGCTTTACGTCCCAGAAGTGCACTACGTAGGGAATAGGGTGCCAGAAGGGACCGTTTGTCTTTGGCTTTACGTCCCAGAAGTGCACTACGTAGGGAATAGGGTGCCAGAAGGGACAGACCGTTTGTCTTTGGCTTTACGTCCCAGAAGTGCACTACGTAGGGAATAGGGTGCCAGAAGGGACCGTTTGTCTTTGGCTTTACGTCCCAGAAGTGCACTACGTAGGGAATAGGGTGCCAGAAGGGACAGACCGTTTGTCTTTGGCTTTACGTCCCAGAAGTGCACTACGTAAGGAATAGGGTGCCAGAAGGTACCGTTTGTCTTTGGCTTTACGTCCCAGAAGTGCACTACGTAGGGAATAGGGTGCCAGAAGGGACAGACAGTTTGTCTTTGGCTTTACGTCCCAGAAGTGCACTACGTAGGGAATAGGGTGCCAGAAGGGACCGTTTGTCTTTGGCTTTACGTCCCAGAAGTGCACTACGTAGGGAATAGGGTGCCAGAAGGGACCGTTTGTCTTTGGCTTTACGTCCCAGAAGTGCACTACGTAGGGAATAGGGTGCCAGAAGGGACAGACCGTTTGTCTTTGGCTTTACGTCCCAGAAGTGCACTACGTAGGGAATAGGCTGCCAGAAGGGACCATTTGTCTTTGGCTTTACGTCCCAGAAGTGCACTATGTAGGGAATAGGCTGCCAGAAGGGACCGTTTGTCTTTGGCTTTACGTCCCAGAAGTGCACTACGTAGGGAATAGGCTGCCAGAAGGGACCATTTGTCTTTGGCTTTACGTCCCAGAAGTGCACTACGTAGGGAATAGGGTGCCAGAAGGGACAGACCGATTGTCTTTGTTTCCCCCTAATAGCTTGTCATCCATCTGGGGGACGGGGGGGGGGACAGCAACCCCTCCCTGGTGACTGAAGCCAATACATTTGTATGGGCAGCATGTCAAACCCATCCACCGCCTGGCACAGAGAGAGAAACACACACAGCATTTCAGAGGCCTCTTTCATTTCTGTCTGACACTCGTCACTTGACTTTCTCCCCGCTGCCATCTCCCCCCCCCCCCCCCCCCCCCCACATACAATGCATTTCATTTCCAATTGTGAGACACTTAGATAAGACAATACAGCCGGAGAGAGAGAGAGAGAGAGAGAGAGAGAGAGAGAGAGAGAGAGAGAGAGAGAGAGAGAGAGAGAGAGAGAGAGAGAGAGAGAGAGAGAGAGAGAGAGAGAGAGAGAGAGAGAGAGAGAGAGAGAGAGAGAGAGAGAGAGAGAGAGAGAGAGAGAGAGAGAGAGAGAGAGAGAGACTCCTGCCAATTGGAAGGTAATGAGCTATTGTGACACGGCCCCCTTTTTGTTTTTATGTCTCATAGAGAGAGAAGAACAAACCCGATAGATAGATGGCTGGAACGTTGCTGTGGGCACAGGGCCTAAATGAACCAGCATTCAGGGTCAGTGAATCAGTGGTTGGAAAATGACAAGAGGGGGAGATAGCTAGTCAGACTGAATGTGAGCCAGACAATAAGGAATAATATGGGCCAATTACTATAAAGGAATATATTATTTTTTTATTCTTCTGTGTGTGTTATTATTAGGTATTTTTTTTCACCACAATTATAGCAGATTGAGTGTGTTTAATTAAATCACTTGAAGGGACAATACGTAATCCGGAGCTCTGAGGTTTTAAGTGAATAGACTACACAGCACGGCCTGAATAGACGGCAGCAGACATTGTTTTGGACAAGAGGGGAGCTCTTTCCAGCAGATAACAAGAGTTATAAAAAAGCAAGGTTAAACTGATTGATGATCGATTCCAGGTTCTTATCTCCCCCCCGGGGTTCTCCCTCCCTCCCTTTTTCTCTCCTCTGTCAATCCCAAATAATCTGCGTGGTATTTGAACACCTCCGTTCTCGACCTAAAGGTGGTTTTATCTGCTATAACACCAAGCCGTCATGAATACGGCACATCTTTTGGGGGGGCAGACGGGGGACGGCGGGCGGGGGACGGGGGACGGGGGACAGGGGACGGGGGACGGGGGACGGGGGGGAGTGAGTAAACACCTTATATTTGTACTTTCTCTACGTTTTTAGTCATGTTGTTTGGTAATTACACCAGTAGACAAGATCGTAGCGACGTCATATTATATTGATGCCTGATACTTCAGTATCAATAACAGACAATTAGTGAGAATGAGCTGTGTTTCTTAAACATTCCTCGCCAGCTCTTAACGAGCTTCAGTTTGAATTGGCCTTAACCCCCCCCCCCCCCCCCCCACGACCCACCCACCACCACCTATACAGCAACAACACCCACTAGGAAGACAGCCGAGCCAGCCTGGCATACAGGTGAACCAAATCCCAACCAACAACAAGTCTGTTCCCTTCATGATAAAAACCCCTCCACACGTTATTCCATTCTATACTTTATCTCTCCTCTCTCTCCCGTTTTTTTTCCCAAGATGCAAGTTTAACTCACCACCCCTACTTCTCCATCCCTCCCTCCCTCCCTCCCCCCCCCCGTTTTGTAGTCTTTAGACAGTTTAAAATAACATTGCTCCCGAGATACCCTCCCATCAATCACATTTGGTCAGACAGCGACAGATTGATGGATGTCTGGCTTCTTCCCCAGCTACTGTTTGATCGTAGCACAGAAGCTAAACTGGTGACACGACGGAGATAAACGCCCGGGCTTTTAGATTACCATTCCAAGGTCATCGCGCCTGGCCATTTCAATTAGGGACTTTTTTTTTTTTCTTCACAAGGCTAGATTTAGGAAAGGAGGGGGGGGGGGGGTGCCATGTTCATCCAACGGCAAGCAGCTCACAGGAACAAAATGACTATTTAATGAGATTGTCATTCTTGATTGGGATTTAAAAAGGGATGTGGAGGGGGTTGTGAGGGCAACTTTAAATCTTGTAGAAGAGAACCCCGCATTTACATATATTTTCCGTTGACACCTTTTATCTCGGCTTGAAGGTTGTGTTTTGGGGGGGGGGGGGGGGGGGGAGGTCGGAAACACGTGTTCGGTACGAGGAAAATCACGTTCGCTGACGACCGGATTTCAAGGTGCCAAGCTGTTCGTCACGATTCACATTCAACTAAAGGGGATTTTTTTTTCTTTTCTAAATGCTGAACAAGCAGGAAAATGTATTTCTGAGAAGGGAAAAGTAATCAAACCAAGAGGTTTGAAAGAGGGAAATTAGACCTGTCAGTCATATTGGCTCCAGTGTACCAGTTTAAACGTGGAGTGTTTTCTTTTGAGGGGGGGGGGGGGTGACATTTGATTGTTGTGACTTGACAGATGTCACGCACGGAATGACATTAACCGCATTTTAACGCCCGACACCACGTGTGTTGGTGATGGAGAACTGACATTCAAGGGTATAAGCCCAGGCACAGCTAAACATTCAAACTGTTGTGTAACAGCACAATAATACTGGAGGTACAAAGTACAACGCGAAGCCATGGAGTGTTCTAATTCGGCTTCCAGGAAGTAAAACACAAAGCCTCGGAGTGTTCTAATTCGGCTTCCAGGAAGTAAAACACAAAGCCTTGGAGTGTTCTAATTCGGCTTCCAGGAAGTACCAAGCAAAGCCTTGGAGTGTTCTAATTCGGCTTCCACGAAGTACCAAGCAAAGCCTTGGAGTGTTCTAATTCGGCTTCCAGGAAGTACCAAGCAAAGCCTTGGAGTGTTCTAATTCGGCTTCCAGGAAGTACCAAGCAAAGCCTTGGAGTGTTCTAATTCGGCTTCCAGGAAGTAAAACACAAAGCCTCGGAGTGTTCTAATTTGGCTTCCAGGAAGTACCAAGCAAAGCCTTTGAGTGTTCTAATTCGGCTTCCAGGAAGTAAAACACAAAGCCTCGGAGTGTTCTAATTTGGCTTCCAGGAAGTAAAACACAAAGCCTCGGAGTGTTCTAATTCGGCTCCCAGGAATTAATAACAGTACAGTAACCTATGGTAACATCAGTACAGTAACCTATGGTAACGTCAGTACAGTAGCCTATGGTAACGTCAGTACAGTAACCAGTACAGTACAGTAACCTATGGTAACGTCAGTACAGTAGCCTATGGTAACATCAGTACAGTAACCAGTACAGTACAGTAACCTATGGTAACGTCAGTACAGTAGCCTATGGTAACATCAGTACATTAACCAGTACAGTACAGTAACCTATGGTAACGTCAGTACAGTATCCTATGGTAACATCAGTACAGTAACCTTTGGTAACGTCAGTACAGTAGCCTATGGTAACGTCAGTACAGTAACCTATGGTAACGGAGTGGGAGGGGCAGGTGGCTCAGATATTCAGCTGTTCGACACTGGAACACGTTACTGCGTGACAGAGTGAGGGCTTTGCATAGGCACTTAGGTGTTTGTTTTGGCAGGGGAATAGATATATATATATTTTTTTTTTATCCGGTTCCCATGTTTTTAAAATAACGGTTCTTTTTCAGAACAATATGGAGAACTTTTTTCTGTTAATTTAAATATGTAATTATTTGTCTGGTTTTCATGTTGTGTTACCGGAACGGTTCCAACCCCGACGGTTGTGACGCTCCTTTCAGGAAGCCCACTGAAACTACCGGTCAACAGACAACAATAGAAAGAAACCCCCGTCTGCAGATTCAAACCATCTCATGATTCAGCAACGTAACTCTACATGTAGAGCTGTAGAGAACATGCTGCTTTCACAAAGTGCATTATAAAGTGCATGCAGTACTGAGAGGATGTTATATAAAACTGTTGACGAAATGGATAAGAAATAGACCTATAGCTGAACAGCCAAAAAAAAACACATCTCATGATTCTTGTTGTATGAAACTGTTATGCAGGTCTCTCCCTCTCTCTCTCTCTCTCTCTCCCTCTCTCACTCTCTCCCTCTCTCTCTCTCTCTCTCTCCCTCTCTCACTCTCTCCCTCTCTCTCTCTCTCTCTCTCTCTCTCTCTCTCTCTCTCTCTCTCTCTCTCTCTCTCTCTCTCTCTCTCTCTCTCTCCCTCTCTCTCTCCCTCTCTCTCTCTCTCTCTCTCTCTCCCTCTCTCACTCTCTCCCTCTCTCTCTCTCTCTCTCTCTCTCTCTCCCTCTCTCTCTCTCTCTCTCTCTCTCTCTCTCTCTCTCTCTCTCCTCTCTCTCTCTCTCTCTCTCTCCCTCTCTCCCTCTCTCTCTCTCTCCCTCTCTCTCCCTCTCCCTACCTCTCTCTCCCTCTCCCTCCCCCTCTCTCTCTCAAATATATTTTTAAAGCCCTTTTTACATCAGCATATGTCACAAAGTGCTTGTACAGTGAGCCAGCCTAAAACGCAAAACAGCAAGCGATACAGATGTAGAAGCACGGAAGCAACTCCCTAAAAATGCAGAAACCTAGAGAGGAACAAGGCTCGGAGTCCTCTTGTGACATGGCAGGGTGTTCTTTAAGGTGTTCTTTAAGGTGTTCTTTAAGGTGTTCTTTAAGAGGTTCTTTAAGGTGTTCTTTAAGAGGTTCTTTAAGATGTTCTTTAAGATGTTCTTTAAGAGGTTCTTTAAGAGGTTCTTTAAGATGTTCTTTAAGAGGTTCTTTAAGAGGTTCTTTAAGAGGTTCTTTAAGATGTTATTTAAGGTGTTCTTTAAGGTGTTCTTTAAGATGTTCTTTAAGATGTTCTTTAAGATGTTCTTTAAGGTGTTCTTTAAGGTGTTCTTTAAGATGTTCTTTAAGAGGTTCTTTAAGATGTTCTTTAAGAGGTTCTTTATGGTGTTCTTTAAGAGGTTCTTTAAGGTGTTCTTTAAGATGTTCTTTAAGAGGTTCTTTAAGGTGTTCTTTAAGATGTTCTTTAAGATGTTCCTTAAGGTGTTCTTTAAGATGTTCTTTAAGGTGTTCTTTAAGAGGTTCTTTAAGAGGTTCTTTAAGGTGTTCTTTAAGGTGTTCTTTAAGAGGTTCTTTAAGAGGTTCTTTAAGATGTTCTTTAAGAGGTTCTTTAAGAGGTTCTTTAAGAGGTTCTTTAAGAGGTTCTTTAAGAGGTTCTTTAAGGTGTTCTTTAAGAGGTTCTTTAAGAGGTTCTTTAAGAGGTTCTTTAAGAGGTTCTTTAAGAGGTTCTTTAAGGTGTTCTTTAAGGTGTTCTTTAAGAGGTTTTTTAAGAGGTTCTTTAAGAGGTTCTTTAAGAGGTTCTTTAAGAGGTTCTTTAAGGTGTTCTTTAAGGTGTTCTTTAAGGTGTTCTTTAAGAGGTTCTTTAAGAGTTCTTTAAGAGGTTCTTTAAGAGGTTCTTTAAGAGGTTCTTTAAGGTGTTCTTTAAGGTGTTCTTTAAGAGGTTCTTTAAGAGGTTCTTTAAGAGGTTCTGATGACTGTTGGCTTTTCATAGTCAGCATTCAGAGGTCGAGTCAGCATTCAGAGGTCGAGTCAGCATTCAGAGGTCGAGTCAGCATTCAGAGGTCGAGTCAGCATTCAGAGGTCGAGACAGCATTCAGAGGTCGAGTCAGCATTCAGAGGTCGAGTCAGCATTCAGAGGTCGAGTCAGCATTCAGAGGTCGAGTCAGCATTCAGAGGTCGAGACAGCATTCAGAGGTCGAGTCAGCATTCAGAGGTCGAGTCAGCATTCAGAGGTCGAGACAGCATTCAGAGGTCGAGTCAGCATTCAGAGGTCGAGTCAGCATTCAGAGGTCGAGTCAGCATTCAGAGGTCGAGACAGCATTCAGAGGTCGAGTCAGCATTCAGAGGTCGAGTCAGCATTCAGAGGTCGAGTCAGCATTCAGAGGTCGAGTCAGCATTCAGAGGTCGAGTCAGCATTCAGAGGTCGAGTCAGCATTCAGAGGTCGAGTCAGCTTTCAGAGGTCGAGTCAGCTTTCAGAGGTCGAGTCGGCTTTCAGAGGTCGAGTCAGCTTTCAGAGGTCGAGTCGGCTTTCAGAGGTCGAGTCAGCATTCAGAGGTCGAGTCAGCTTTCAGAGGTCGAGTCGGCTTTCAGAGGTCGAGTCAGCTTTCAGAGGTCGAGTCAGCTTTCAGAGGTCGAGTCGGCTTTCAGAGGTCGAGTCAGCTTTCAGAGGTCGAGTCAGCTTTCAGAGGTCGAGTCAGCTTTCAGAGGTCGAGTCAGCATTCAGAGGTCGAGTCAGCATTCAGAGGTCGAGTCAGCTTTCAGAGGTCGAGTCGGCTTTCAGAGGTCGAGTCAGCTTTCAGAGGTCGAGTCAGCTTTCAGAGGTCGAGTCAGCATTCAGAGGTCGAGTCAGCATTCAGAGGTCGAGTCAGCATTCAGAGGTCGAGTCGGCTTTCAGAGGTCGAGTCAGCATTCAGAGGTCGAGTCAGCATTCAGAGGTCGAGACAGCATTCAGAGGTCGAGTCAGCATTCAGAGGTCGAGTCAGCATTCAGAGGTCGAGTCAGCATTCAGAGGTCGAGTCAGCATTCAGAGGTCGAGTCAGCATTCAGAGGTCGAGTCGGCATTCAGAGGTCGAGTCGGCTTTCAGAGGTCGAGTCAGCATTCAGAGGTCGAGTCAGCATTCAGAGGTCGAGTCAGCATTCAGAGGTCGAGTCAGCATTCAGAGGTCGAGTCAGCATTCAGAGGTCGAGTCAGCATTCAGAGGTCGAGTCGGCTTTCAGAGGTCGAGTCAGCATTCAGAGGTCGAGTCAGCATTCAGAGGTCGAGTCAGCATTCAGAGGTCGAGTCAGCATTCAGAGGTCGAGGTCGAGTCAGCATTCAGAGGTCGAGTCAGCTTTCAGAGGTCGAGTCAGCTTTCAGAGGTCGAGTCGGCTTTCAGAGGTCGAGTCGGCTTTCAGAGGTCGAGTCGGCTTTCAGAGGTCGAGTCGGCTTTCAGAGGTCGAGTCAGCATTCAGAGGTCGAGTCAGCTTTCAGAGGTCGAGTCAGCATTCAGAGGTCGAGTCAGCTTTCAGAGGTCGAGTCGGCTTTCAGAGGTCGAGTCAGCTTTCAGAGGTCGAGTCGGCTTTCAGAGGTCGAGTCAGCATTCAGAGGTCGAGTCAGCTTTCAGAGGTCGAGTCGGCTTTCAGAGGTCGAGTCAGCTTTCAGAGGTCGAGTCAGCTTTCAGAGGTCGAGTCGGCTTTCAGAGGTCGAGTCAGCTTTCAGAGGTCGAGTCAGCTTTCAGAGGTCGAGTCAGCTTTCAGAGGTCGAGTCAGCATTCAGAGGTCGAGTCAGCATTCAGAGGTCGAGTCAGCTTTCAGAGGTCGAGTCGGCTTTCAGAGGTCGAGTCAGCTTTCAGAGGTCGAGTCAGCTTTCAGAGGTCGAGTCAGCATTCAGAGGTCGAGTCAGCATTCAGAGGTCGAGTCAGCATTCAGAGGTCGAGTCGGCTTTCAGAGGTCGAGTCAGCATTCAGAGGTCGAGTCAGCATTCAGAGGTCGAGTCAGCTTTCAGAGGTCGAGCCAACATTCAGAGGTCGAGTCAGCATTCAGAGGTCGAGTCAGCTTTCAGAGGTCGAGTCAGCATTCAGAGGTCGAGACAGCATTCAGAGGTCGAGTCAGCCTTCAGAGGTCGAGTCAGCTTTCAAGGTCGAGTCAGCATTCAGAGGTCGAGTCAGCTTTCAGAGGTCGAGTCAGCATTCAGAGGTCGAGACAGCATTCAGAGGTCGAGTCAGCATTCAGAGGTCGAGTCAGCTTTCAGAGGTCGAGTCAGCTTTCAGAGGTCGAGTCAGCATTCAGAGGTCGAGTCAGCATTCAGAGGTCGAGTCAGCTTTCAGAGGTCGAGCCAGCATTCAGAGGTCGAGTCAGCATTCAGAGGTCGAGTCAGCTTTCAGAGGTCGAGTCAGCATTCAGAGGTCGAGACAGCATTCAGAGGTCGAGTCAGCCTTCAGAGGTCGAGTCAGCTTTCAGAGGTCGAGTCAGCATTCAGAGGTCGAGTCAGCTTTCAGAGGTCGAGTCAGCATTCAGAGGTCGAGACAGCATTCAGAGGTCGAGTCAGCATTCAGAGGTCGAGTCAGCTTTCAGAGGTCGAGTCAGCATTCAGAGGTCGAGTCAGCATTCAGAGGTCGAGTCAGCTTTCAGAGGTCGAGCCAGCATTCAGAGGTCGAGTCAGCATTCAGAGGTCGAGTCAGCTTTCAGAGGTCGAGTCAGCATTCAGAGGTCGAGACAGCATTCAGAGGTCGAGTCAGCCTTCAGAGGTCGAGTCAGCTTTCAGAGGTCGAGTCAGCATTCAGAGGTCGAGTCAGCTTTCAGAGGTCGAGTCAGCATTCAGAGGTCGAGACAGCATTCAGAGGTCGAGTCAGCCTTCAGAGGTCGAGTCAGCTTTCAGAGGTCGAGTCAGCATTCAGAGGTCGAGTCAGCATTCAGAGGTCGAGTCAGCATTCAGAGGTCGAGTCAGCTTTCAGAGGTCGAGTCAGCATTCAGAGGTCGAGTCAGCATTCAGAGGTCGAGTCAGGTTTCAGAGGTCGAGCCAGCATTCAGAGGTCGAGTCAGCATTCAGAGGTCGAGTCAGCATTCAGAGGTCGAGTCAGCTTTCAGAGGTCGAGTCAGCATTCAGAGGTCGAGTCAGCATTCAGAGGTCGAGTCAGCTTTCAGAGGTCGAGTCAGCATTCAGAGGTCGAGTCAGCATTCAGAGGTCGAGTCAGCTTTCAGAGGTCGAGCCAGCATTCAGAGGTCGAGACAGCATTCAGAGGTCGAGTCAGCATTCAGAGGTTGAGTCAGCATACAGAGGTCGAGACAGCATTCAGAGAGAGAGAGATCGAGAGATCAAGAGAACGAGAGAGAGAGAGAGAGAGAGAGAGAGAGAGAAAGCGAGAGAGCGATAGAGAGAGAGCTTTGTGGTCTATACTCAGCCTTGTTTCAGGGTAGTAAATTGGTTGTCGGTTGATGTCCCTCTAATGGTGTGGGGTCTTTGCCTTGACAAAGTGGGTGGGGTTATAACCTGCCTGGTTTGCCCTGTCTGGGGATATCGTTGAACAGGGCCACAGTGTCCCCAAGCCCTCCCCATCTCTGCCTCCAGTATTTATTCTGCAATAGTCTATGTGCCGGGGGGCTAGGGTCAGTCTGTTATATTTCTTGTAATTCTCCTGTCTTATCTGGTGTCCAGTATGCATCTCTCTCTCTCTCTCTCTCTCTCTGTCTCTCTCTGTCTCTCTCTCTCTCTCTCTCTCTCTCTCTCTCTCTCTCTCTCTTTCTCTCTCTCTCTCTCTCTCTCTCTGTCTCTCTCTCTCTCTCTCTCTCTCTATGTCTCTCTCTGTCTCTCTCTCTCTCTCTCTCTCTCTCTCTCTCTCTCTCTCTCTCTCTCTGTCTCTCTCTCTCTCTCTCTCTCTCTCTCTCTCTCTGTCTCTCTCTGTCTCTCTCTGTCTCTGTCTCTCAGTCTCTGCCTCTCTCTCTCAGTGTCTGTCTCTCTCTCTCTCCTAGAAGAATGAGGCCCAGTGCTTTTGATCAGTTTAAATTGACTGAGAAATAAATTCAACCCACAAGCAGATGATTATAATGAAGTATATTGCCAGTCACTGTAAGGGGTGTTGTGTCTAAACTCATACAATTTAATGAACACTAACTGCGAAGGAGACTTTTTTTAATGAAATCCGCACGAGAAGGGATGCGATTCTGTTTAGCTGTCTGACTAAAGCACGAAGCTGACTGTCCCTGCCTACACATCCTGGTTTAACATCAGGGTTTAGTATAAATACGAGCTGGTTTCTAATGATTAAAGATCAATAGAGGCTGATTTGCCTTTTAGTTGCCTTGACGGGAGTGACAGGACAAATGTTTCTTCAAAGACCTGGCTGACTGCTCGAGGGAGGACGGGCCACGGTAGAACTTACACAGCGCGTTCCTTTAAATCCGGATTGATCTGACAGGGTAAATTGGTGTTGGAGGCACGATCCCCTCCGTTCCGTTCTTTATATAAGATATATTTACAAGTAAGAAGTCTGTTACTACTTTACATCTTCAGCTTGAATTCAGATCCCTCCCCCTCCTCTCACAAAACAACTCTAAAATATTCATGAACTGCAGACTCAGCGGAGGCCAGCTGACCCAGCTATCAAACCCTACTAATAAACAGCGTTATGTGACTCTCTGACCCAGCTACCAAATACTTCTATTAAACAGGGTTATGTGACACTCTGACCCAGCTATCAAACCCTTCTATTAAACAGGGTTATGTGACTCTCTGACCCAGCTACCAAACCCTTCTAATAAACAGGGTTATGTGACTCTCTGACCCAGCTATCAAACCCTTCTATTAAACAGGGTTATGTGACTCTCTGACCCAGCTATCAAACCCTTCTATTAAACAGGGTTATGTGACTCTCTGACCCAGCTATCAAACCCTTCTATTAAACAGGGTTATGTGACACTCTGACCCAGCTATCAAACCCTTCTATTAAACAGGGTTATGTGACTCTCTGACCCAGCTACCAAACCCTACTAATAAACAGGGTTATGTGACTCTCTGACCCAGCTACCAAACCCTTCTATTAAACAGGGTTATGTGACTCTCTGACCCAGCTACCAAACCCTTCTATTAAACAGGGTTGAACTTCACTCTGACCCAGCTACCAAACCGTTCTATTAAACAGGGTTATGTGACTCTCTGACCCAGCTACCAAACCCTTCTATTAAACAGGGTTATGTGACTCTCTGACCCAGCTACCAAACCCTACTAATAAACAGGGTTATGTGACTCTCTGACCCAGCTATCAAACCCTTCTATTAAACAGGGTTATGTGACTCTCTGACCCAGCTATCAAACCCTTCTATTAAACAGGGTTATGTGACTCTCTGACCCAGCTACCAAACCCTACTAATAAACAGGGTTATGTGACTCTCTGACCCAGCTATCAAACCCTTCTATTAAACAGGGTTGAACTTCACTCTGACCCAGCTACCAAACCCTTCTATTAAACAGGGTTGTAGGGCAACAGCTCTACACAGTGCCTCTGCTTCCTCTGCTTCCTCTGCCTCCTCTGCTTCCTCTGCTTCCTCTGCTTCCTCTGATTCCTCTGCTTCCTCTGATTCCTCTGCTTCCTCTGCTTCCTCTGCTTCCTCTGCTTCCTCTACTTCCTCTGCTTCCTCTGCTTCCTCTGCTTCCTCTGCTTCATCTGCTTCCTCTGCTTCCTCTGCTTCCTCTGCTTCCTCTGCTTCGTCTGCTTCCTCTGCTTCCTCTGCTTCCTCTGCTTCGTCTGATTCCTCTGCTTCCTCTGCTTCCTCTGCTTCGTCTGCTTCCTCTGCCTCCTCTGATTCCTCTGCTCCTCTGCTTCCTCTGCTTCCTCTGCTTCCTCTGATTCCTCTGCTTCAACCCAGAGATGCAAATAGATACATATTAACATGACTCGTCTCACTGGGTAAAACATGCCTGGACATATTTTAATATGCTTTTCTGACGCTGATTTAAAGCCTAACGATACTCGCAAAATGAACCGTTAGTCAACCTCTAGCAACGCTTAATGAAGTTCAGAACCAATTCACGTCTGTGGCAATATGTAAGACTCTCTGGGCCTTATCCTTTAATATGGAGTACAGAGAAACAAACACAAACGTTTGTTTGTTCTGAAACACTTGGGACGTCCAGCTGCTGTATCTGTTGTTACTACTCTGGCCCAGGGAGTCTGGGAAAAGTTTCAGAGTCAATTTCGTTGGAACTTGTTTACCTTTGACCCCTTTTTATATATTTTTTTTTTCCCGGTTAATTTTCAAAGGACTTCCTTCACTGACAACGCACGCCACCGGCCACCCGCCACCCTCTCAGCCAGACATTCAGTTACCATGGATATTCCATCTGGTGTGGAGGGAAACAGCTCTCCACGTCTCTTCAGGTAACTGCAGCGTGGTGTGGAGGGGAACAGCTCTCCACATCTCTTCAGGTAACTGCAGCAGGGTGTGGTAGGGGAACAGCTCTCCACATCTCTTCAGGTAACTGCAGCAGGGTGTGGAGGGAAACAGCTCTCCACATCTCTTCAGGTAACTGCAGCAGGGTGTGGTAGGGGAACAGCTCTCCACATCTCTTCAGGTAACTGCAGCGTGGTGTGGAGGGGAACAGCTCTCCACATCTCTTCAGGTAACTGCAGCGTGGTGTGGAGGGGAACAGCTCTCCACATCTCTTCAGGTAACTGCAGCGTGGTGTGGAGGGGAACAGCTCTCCACATCTCTTCAGGTAACTGCAGCATAGTGTGGAGGGGAACAGCTCTCCACATCTCTTCAGGTAACTGCAGCAGGGTGTGGTAGGGGAACAGCTCTCCACATCTCTTCAGGTAACTGCAGCATGGTGTGGAGGGGAACAGCTCTCCACATCTCTTCAGGTAACTGCAGCATGGTGTGGAGGGGAACAGCTCTCCACATCTCTTCAGGTAACTGCAGCATGGTGTGGAGGGGAACAGCTCTCCACATCTCTTCATGTAACTGCAGCATGGTGTGGAGTGGAACAGCTCTCCACATCTCTTCAGGTAACTGCAGCATAGTGTGGAGGGGAACAGCTCTCCACATCTCTTCAGGTAACTGCAGCATGTTGTGGAGGGGAACAGCTCTCCACATCTCTTCAGGTAACTGCAGCATGGTGTGGAGGGGAACAGCTCTCCACATCTCTTCAGGTAACTGCAGCATGGTGTGGAGGGGAACAGCTCTCCACATCTATTCAGGTAACTGCAGCATGGTGTGGAGGGGAACAGCTCTCCACATCTCTTCAGGTAACTGCAGCATGGTGTGGAGGGGAACAGCTCTCCACATCTCTTCAGGTAACTGCAGCATGGTGTGGAGGGGAACAGCTCTCCACATCTCTTCAGGTAACTGCAGCATGGTGTGGAGGGGAACAGCTCTCCACATCTCTTCAGGTAACTGCAGCATGGTGTGGAGGGGAACAGCTCTCCACATCTCTTCAGGTAACTGCAGCATGGTGTGGAGGGGAACAGCTCTCCACATCTCTTCAGGTAACTGCAGCATGGTGTGGAGGGGAACAGCTCTCCACATCTCTTCAGGTAACTGCAGCATGGTGTGGAGGGGAACAGCTCTCCACATCTCTTCAGGTAACTGCAGCAGGGTGTGGAGGGGAACAGCTCTCCACATCTCTTCAGGTAACTGCAGCATGGTGTGGAGGGGAACAGCTCTCCACATCTCTTCAGGTGACTGCAGCAGGGTGTGGAGGGGAACAGCTCTCCACATCTCTTCAGGTAACTGCAGCATGGTGTGGAGGGGAACAGTTCTCCACATCTCTTCAGGTAACTGCAGCAGGGTGTGGGAGGGGAACAGCTCTCCACATCTCTTCAGGTAACTGCAGCATGGTGTGGAGGGGAACAGCTCTCCACATCTCTTCAGGTAACTGCAGCATGGTGTGGAGGGGAACAGCTCTCCACATCTCTTCAGGTAACTGCAGCATGGTGTGGAGGGGAACAGCTCTCCACATCTCTTCAGGTAACTGCAGCATGGTGAGGAGGGGAACAGCTCTCCACATCTCTTCAGGTAACTGCAGCAGGGTGTGGAGGGGAACAGCTCTCCACATCTCTTCAGGTAACTGCAGCATGGTGTGGAGGGGAACAGCTCTCCACATCTCGTCAGGTAACTGCAGCAGGGTATCAGTCCGTTGATTACCTAGTGTGTGAACAACACATCCGTTGTCGTCCACATTTGGCTTTTTAAAGTTTTGATGTTTTTTGGGAGGTTCAAAATATATCAAGCGTTTACTGAAAGTGGGCCTAGATCCTATGTGTTTGGCTAGTTAGTTAGTTGGTGTTTGGGTGGGTTGGGTTGGTTAGTTAGTTAGTTGGTTAGCTGGTTAGTTGGTTAGCTGATGAGTTAGTTAGTTAGTTAGTTATTTAGTTAGTTAGTTAGTTGGTTAGTTGGTTGGTTGGTTGGTTGGTTGGTTGTTTGGTTGGTTGGTTTGGGGAATTGGCTTCATGTTACTATTTCATTACACTTCTTTTCAATCTGAAGGGTGTTTTGATGTGTAAAACTCATTCTGAAATGAGATGCAGTTTGGGTTTCCTGTAACCCATCGAAGTCTTTGATGCCCAATTATGTAAACAAGCTTTAATAAGTAAACAGAGAGCAGCCGATGCAGCATTGAATCTGATTAAGACCCCGTGGTCAAAATGTCAGCACTTTATATCAAAGACATCGGATCAAAGAACTCCGGACTCCTCTGTCAACTCTCTCTCTGTCTCTGTCAACTCTCTCTCTGTCTCTCTCTCTGTCTCTCTCTGTCTCTCTCTGTCTCTCTCTCTCTCTGTCTCTGTCTATGTCTCTCTCTCTCTCTCTCTCTCGCTCTCTCTCTCTCTCTGTCTCTCTCTATCTCTCTTTCTCTCTCTCCATCATTCAGGCTTGAATAAATGCATATTTCCCTCTCCCCCTAATATTATTGATGAGTAGCTTATCTTGGCCCAGTAGAGAGTCTCTTAAAGTCCAGGGGACCAGAGAAGAAGAAGGCTTATTGGATCCTGTAGGATCAGGGATACTGTCAGGCTCAACCAATCAGGGGGGCTGTGTTTGACGACAAACGTTGTAGCCTAATTACAAGAGCCAATCAATCAGTTATCCTTTAGGTTACGTAAATGACACTTAGCTGAGTAAAAAAAATGTTAAAAAGGAATCCAGAAATACTTACTGTATGGTTATCATCACACTATCTTTTGGTGGTGGGGGGGGGTCCAACTCAGTGTACAGTTTATGATTTCCCAGGACATGTTCACTTTCTCCTCTCTATATCTATTCTCTCTATATCTATTCTCCTCTCTATATCTATTATCCTCTCTATATCTATTCTCCTCTCTATATCTATTCTCCTCTCTATATCTATTATCCTCTCTATATCTATTATCCTCTCTATATCTATTCTCCTCTCTATATCTATTCTCCTCTCTATATCTATTATCCTCTCTATATCTATTCTCCTCTCTATATCTATTCTCCTCTATATCTATTCTCCTCTCTATATCTATTCTCCTCTCTATATCTATTCTCCTCTCTATATCTATTCTCCTCTCTATCTATTATGCTCTCTATATCTATTATCTCTATATCTATTCTCCTCTCTATATCTATTCTCCTCTCTATATCTATTCTCCTCTCTATATCTATTCTCCTCTCTATATCTATTCTCCTCTCTGTCTATTATGCTCTCTATATCTATTATCTCTATATCTATTCTCCTCTCTATATCTATTCTCCTCTCTATATCTATTATCCTCTCTATATCTATTATCTCTATATCTATTCTCCTCTCTATATCTATTCTCCTCTCTATATCTATTCTCCTCTCTATATCTATTCTCCTCTCTATATCTATTATCCTCTCTATATCTATTCTCCTCTCTATCTATTATGCTCTCTATATCTATTATCTCTATATCTATTCTCCTCTCTATATCTATTCTCCTCTCTATATCTATTATCCTCTCTATATCTATTATCTCTATATCTATTCTCCTCTCTATATCTATTCTCCTCTATATCTATTCTCCTCTCTATATCTATTATCCTCTCTATATCTATTATCTCTATATCTATTATCTCTATATCTATTCTCCTCTCTATATCTATTCTCCTCTCTATATCTATTATCCTCTCTATATCTATTATCTCTATATCTATTCTCTCTATATATATTATCCTCTCTATATCTATTCTCCTCTCTATATCTATTCTCCTCTCTATATCTATTCTCCTCTATATCTATTCTCCTCTCTATATCTATTCTCCTCTCTATATCTATTCTCCTCTCTATATCTATTATCCTCTCTATATCTATTATCCTCTCTATATCTATTATCTCTATATCTATTCTCTCTATATCTATTCTCCTCTCTATATCTATTCTCCTCTCTATATCTATTCTCCTCTCTATATCTATTCTCCTCTATATCTATTCTCCTCTCTATATCTATTCTCCTCTCTATATCTATTCTCCTCTCTATATCTATTATCCTCTCTATATCTATATAAACCCTTTAACCAAATAGAGGGCTGTGCAGTTCATGTTGAAAGAACAAACTGGGGGGGGGGCATTTAAGTCCATCCAACCTTGGTAAATGTTCCCTACTATTAAATGTATATGTGTGTGTGGACCCTGTAAAGTGTGTGAAACCATCCCTCGCTCCCTGCAAGTTGTCCATAAAAAGGCTACGTCCCAATCGACTGCCTGTGCCTGGTCGAAGGTAGTGCACTGCAGAAGGGTATAAGGGGGGGTGGGGGGACCGAAATTATCCCAGGGCTACGTCCCAATCGACGCCTGTGCCTGGTCGAAGGTAGTGCACTGCAGAAGGGTATAAGGGGGGGTGGGGGGACCGTTTGGGATGCGGACAAGGGGCTGGATGTGGTAGTGGTAGTGACGCTGGAGGAACCTAAACTGTGACCACATTCTCCAGACCACAAACCACTATCCTCTAGAGGGGCTGAGGTAGAGCGGGGTTTGTGAGACGAGGGTGGATCCCGGAAGGTTCCGGGAGGGTATTTTATACAACTACGTCTGTAGAGGCCCAGATAGTTGGAGCTACAAGCTATTAGAAGCTGTTTATGCTTTGCTCTACGATGCTCACAAGCTACAAGTAGTATAAGTATAGGGTTTATATTATTAATATTATTATAGAGTCTAGTATAAGGGACTTTTCTACATAGTAGATCATAGTACATCCCAGGTCATAGTGTCTATAATACTGTAAGGGGTTATTCTGCCTAGACCATAGTAAATAGCAGGACATAGTGTCTATAATACTGTAAGGGGTTCTTCTACATAGATCATAGGAAATCCCAGGTCACTTCACTGTGAGGCTTAATAGAAGGGCTGGACAAATGCAAGTCAGATAAATAAAAAAAAGATTTTCGCTGGACTCGGGATTGATAGGGTTAAGTCTTGATGAGCTCATGTTAATCCTACCTGGTGTTTAAGTCTTGATGAACTCACGTAAATCCTACCTTGTATTTAAGTCTTGATGAACTCACGTAAATCCTACCTTGTATTTAAGTCTTGATGAACTCACTTTAATCCTACCTTGTTTTTAAGTCTTGATGAACTCACTTTAATCCTACCTTGTTTTTAAGTCTTGATGAACTCACTTTAATCCTACCTTGTATTTAAGTATTGATGAACTCACGTTAATCCTACCTTGTATTTAAGTATTGATGAACTCACGTTAATCCTACCTTGTGTTTAAGTCTTGATGAACTCACTTTAATCCTACCTTGTTTTTAAGTCTTGATGAACTCACGTAAATCCTACCTTGTGTTTAAGTCTTGATGAACTCACGTTAATCCTGCCTTGTGTTTAAGTCTTGATGAATTTACGTTAATCCTACCTGGTGTTTAAGTCTTAATGAACTCACGTTAATCCTACCTTGTGTTTAAGTCTTGATGAATTTACGTTAATCCTACCTGGTGTTTAAGTCTTAATGAACTCACGTTAATCCTACCTGGTGTTTAAGTCTTGATGAACTCACGTTAATCCTACCTTGTGTTTAAGTCTTGATGAACTCACGTAAATCCTACCTTGTGTTTAAGTCTTGATGAACTCACGTTAATCCTACCTTGTGTTTAAGTCTTGATGAACTCACGTTAATCCTGCCTTGTGTTTAAGTCTTGATGAATTTACGTTAATCCTACCTGGTGTTTAAGTCTTAATGAACTCACGTAAATCCTGCCTTGTGTTTAAGTCTTGATGAACTCACGTTAATCCTGCCTTGTGTTTAAGTCTTGATGAATTTACGTTAATCCTACCTTGTGTTTAAGTCTTGATGAACTCACGTAAATCCTACCTTGTGTTTAAGTCTTGATGAACTCACGTTAATCCTACCTGGTGTTGAAGTCTCGACATTGCTTTATATGCCACAGCATAACAATGACACTGGCTGTGTCCCAAACAGAACCCTATTCCCTATATTGTGGCTCTGGTCCCATAGGGCTCAGGTCAAACCTAGTGCACTATTTAGGGAACAGTGTGCCATTTGGGATTTATTAAGACATTGTGAATGAGGCTGGTAATTGTCTTTTCTGCCTAAACTTACAGTGAGAAATGATGAATGAAGGTTGTGTGATTTATTGATGAGACCAACTACCAAAGCGAGTGTGTTTTGGCCCCGGGCTGATCTCAGGGCTATAACCAGTTATAACAAAGATAAAAGAGTTTAAAAAATGATGTTGAGTTTCAAGCAGCTCTCCGTAACAAACGAGATTCCTTCTTTTGATTTCTAGACCTCAGAAAGAGCGAAACAATAATTGACTTCGTGGCATTGAAATGTCTCTTTTTTTTTCAGAAGCATAGCAAAAAAAAAATGACTAATAACTATCAAACTATATATTTTTTTAAAGTAAAAAAGCGAAATCTTGAGAGTTTTGTGAAGTATATCGTCGCCTTTGTTCTTTCTGTGATAATCCACTGCGTCTGATTTAAGCATATGTTTGAGTCCAAGGTTATTAGGCAAATCAGACTGTCACGATCGTTGTTATGGACGGGACCGAGGCGCAGCGTGAGATGAATACATCTTCTTCTTTAAAGAAACGAAGAAACACTTAAACAAACTTACAAGACAACAACACTAACGTGAAGCTATATATGATAAGTGCAGACACAGGCAACTAACCGTAGACAATAACCCACAAAATACCCAAGGAATATGGCTGCCTAAATATGGTTCGCAATCAGAGACAACGATAAACAGCTGCCTCTAATTGAGAAGCCAATCTAGGCAACCATAGACATACATAACACCTAGACTAGTGAACACCCATCAACATACATAACACCTAGACTAGTGAACACCCATAGACATACATAACACCTAGACTAGTGAACACCCATAGAAATACATAACACCTAGAATAGTACCCACCCATAGACATACATAACACCTAGTCTAGGTGTTATGTGTGTCTATGGGTGCTCACTAGTCTAGGTGTTATGTATGTCTATGGGTGTTAACTAGTCTAGGTGTTATGTATGTCTATGGGTGTTAACTAGTCTAGGTGTTATGTATGTCAAACGCGAATATGACAATCACGGTCAAAGTTGAACA